>NW_028319019.1:176250-352500 GCF_062004578.1 Staurois parvus
CTGATGGGAAAAGGGATTTAGCAGTTTATATTTACTAAAATAATTGCATTTCCATGTTCTGTGTACTGTGGGAGACCAGATATAGTGAATGCGGGGTCCGGGGAGAGCGGATATAGTGAATGCGGGGTCCGGGGAGAGCGGATATAGTGAATGCGGGGTCCGGGGAGAACGGATATAGTGAATGCGGGGTCCGGGGAGAACGGATATAGGAAATGCAGGGTCCGGGGAGACCGGATATAGTGAATGTGGGGTCCGGGGAGAACGGATATAGTGAATGCGGGGTCCGGGAAGAGCGGATATAGTGAATGCGGGGTCCGGGGAGAGCAGATATAGTGAATGCGGGGTCTGGGGAGACCGGATATAGGAAATGCAGGGTCCGGGGAGACCGGATATAGTGAATGTGGGGTCCGGGGAGAGCGGATATAGTGAATGCGTGGTCTGGGGAGAGCGGTTATAGTGAATGCAGGGTCCGGGGAGAGCGGATATAGTGAATGCGGGGTCCGGGGAGACCGGATATAGTGAATGCGGGGTCTGGGGAGACCGGATATAGTGAATGCGGGGTCCGGGGAGACCGGATATAGTGAATGCGGGGTCCGGGGAGATCAGATATAGTGAATGCGGGGTCTGGGGAGAGCGGTTATAGTGAATGCGGGGTCTGGGGAGATCAGATATAGTGAATGCGGGGTCCGGGGAGAGCGGATATAGTGAATGCGGGGTCCGGGGAGAGCGGATATAGTGAATGCGGGGTCTGGCGAGAGCGGATATAGTGAATGCAGGGTCTGGGGAGAGCGGATCTAGTGAATGCGGGGTCCGGGGAGAGTGGATATAGTGAATGCGGGGTCCGGGGAGACCAGATATAGTGAATGCGGGGTCCGGGGAGACCAGATATCGTGAATGCAGGGTCCGGGGAGAGCGGATATAGTGAATGCGGGGTCCAGGGAGAGCGGATATAGTGAATGCGGGGTCCGGGGAGAGCGGATATAGTGAATGCGTGGTCCGGGGAGAGCGGATGTAGTGAATGCGGGGTCCGGGGAGAGCGGATATAGTGAATGCGGGGTCCGGGGAGAGCGGATATAGTGAATGCGGGGTCCGGGGAGAGCGGATATAGTGAATGCGGGGTCCGGGGAGAGCGGATATAGTGAATGCGGGGTCCGGGGATTGCGGCTATAGTGAATCGCGGGTCCTGGGTTGAGTAACACTTTAAATATTACTTACTTGCTTTTTTAATACATTGTTTTTTTTCCGTTCCGTCTGACTATTTGGCATTACTACTGCAGAACAGATTTCATTCCACAATGTTCCCATAGGCAAATGTCGAGCTGGTAATTATCAATTATCCTATACTGGAGATTATATAAATGATATTTCTATTACAGCTCATTCTACTCGACTTCCGAAAACAATCAGACACACAGTGCCTCTTATTTTCCAGAACGGAAACCTAACAGAATGTTTCTTTTCCTTTGAGCCCAATTCTCCATAATCTCACCTAAGAGGAACAATGTCCTACAAAGGGACTCCGAAACGGCAGAAATGTCTTGTTCTGGTTCTTCGACTTATGTGAGAAGAGCATCAGGAGGAAGCGGGCGTTTGGATTGGCTCCTGAGGTATTCAGAGTTACTAGACACATAAATTATAGAAGTATGGATTTAAAAACAGGAAGGACATCTGAAAATCCACTCTAAAAAGTGTCAAAGCGTCAGCTGAGGAATGTTAGGCAGAATGTTAACAGCTCATAGCAATTCTATTACAAATTCCGACCTCACTATGGACAGGCAACGTTCAACAGTTGGATGAAATAACACATTTTATGTCAAGTCCATCAGTATTCGGGTTCATGGAATAATGTAAAAGCAATTTATTTCAACGGTTTTGAATAATTCTCAATTTCTCAAAGTCTAAGAGCCCTGGCTGGGTCATGCAGTCCTTTCCCTAAATTTCTTACCTGTGATGTTTAACCTTCTCCTACGTTCAAAGCCGTAGGAGGAGTCAAGTTCCTCCTCTTTGTCCCTTCCTCTTTCCTCCTCTGTCGGCAATCTCTACTCTTCCTGGCAATTTTGTTTTCTCTCCCTGACCCACAGTTCCTCCCAATCCCCCCTTCTTGGTTTGGTACCCAAACCTTTAGGTTGAACATTGTAAGCAGTGTACTTAATTTGCATAATTCTTTTTGATAACCGTCACGTAAATGGCATGTGGAGAGACGAGGAAAGACAAGAATGGCTTCCACTACACCTCTAACCCAGGGCCCTTGAAAGAATGGACAGAAATCGCAAGGGCAAGGAGGGTCACAAGAGGTTTGCTGCTCTTCTAGATGCCGGTACAGGTGAATGGGAACCATTCATCAAGCCCTTGATGTGTGGACTTCCTGGTGATGGAGGCCAATGGAGAGAGAGCTTCCCTTGCGGCTAAGTTCCAGACTCCCCTGGGTATGGGACGGCAGGAGTCGAGCCCAAAGTAGCACAGGTCACCTGTAGGAGTACTGGTTAGAGGTCCACCCAGGAGCACAGCAGATGCACTGGAATGGAGTCTGCAGACAGGTGGCGTCTGTGAGCGATATGCAAGCCTTCAGGGAAACAGATGACCACAGGATAGTGGGTTCAAAGCCAAGGTCAAGTGCCAGGTGGAGATTGGAGCATACATAGTCAGTAGAATAGCCGGGGACATACACAGAGGAGCAGGAGAGAATATTTGTTAGCCAAGCCAGGGTCAGGTCAGGAGTCAGGCAGAGAAGACAGGTCCAAGAGCAAGCTGGGTCGGTAACAGGAAATCACTATAGCAAATGGTACTGGGGAGCCAGAGATCAACCAGCAACTTGAGTGAGTGATGAGCCTCCTTATAAAGGCCGTCTGGTGCCAAACTGAGCCAATCTATGCGCCAGTGCGTATGCGTGTTCCAGCTCGCATTCGTGCGCCAATGCGCATGGATCTTCGACAACGTGCACTTCTGCGACCATGCAGGGTACTGGCAGGAGTGCCAGGTCTTCTAGAACTTCTGCTGTGGACAGAACCCTGACACTTCCCCTGGAGAATGAGGGATAGGAAGACCATATTACAAAACCATTGGGAGTTTTTTGTTAATGGTGACACCATCAATGACCATTTGAAGAAAATGTCAGCCCTCAACCAGTGTACCTCTTAAAAATTTTAATGAGGTCATCTTCAAAAACAATGTGCAAATATGGTTTACTCTGCATATTTGCATTTTGTTTTTGCAATATGACCTCATCAAAATTTTGAGGTTCACTGGTTGAGTTCTGACTTTCTCTTCGGGTAGATTCAAGACAAGTGACTGGAGCAGTAGATCCAATGGCCGTATATAGGATCAGCAGACTGGTGAGCAGTTGGGTCTATACTAAGTGGAACTGCAGGCAAGGTAGGCAGAATAGATGCAGGAGCTCAGCTCTGGTTCGAGGTCAAGCAGCTGGTGGTTGGTTTAGGTGCAGAAATGGTATTGCATGCGAGGTTCAGGTTCCAATCTGGGGATGGTATGAGACGAGCAGATCTAAAGCAAGAGAAGCAGGTGGAACTGTGACCATGGTACAACCTAGGCTGGTACAGGGAGATAGCAAAAACAGGTCAGGACAAGCTGAGTCAATATGAAGAAGTCAATCAGGAAATATTGGACACAGATTACCAGGTACTTCTGAAAACAAGTCAACATTGGCCAAATGCAGCTCTCCAGATTAATAAAAATTCTGCTTGGTGCCAAGAGTAGTAGAACAGATGGTCGGACAAATGTCCTATCTTCCATACTGTCATGACCTTCCTGACAACCCGTCATTGCCCTGTACCACATTGTGCTCTTTACAGGAAAGAAGGGCCGTAAACTCTCTCCTAGTCCATAACATTCAACTGGGGTCAATCAGTGATGACCTTCTTTACTGTCTCTACAAATGGTACCACTAAGAAATGGAAGATGCATTCTGCAAATCTCATTAATGGTTAGGATGGGAAATGAAGGAAGGTTTACCCAACACCAGGTATACATCATAAAGCAAAGATACAATTTGTGAGGGGAGTGACTTTGGGTATCGGACCCATGGAACACAGCTCACTTTAGAGGGGCGGGGAGACCCCTGTCTCAGCTCCCCATATCCCTCCTATGTATAAGTCACCCTGTGCCTGTTAGGGGTACAGGGTGGAATGTCCTGATATTGTGTAGACATGTATAGGTGGGATGTGGGGGGTGTACATTGTTTACTGCCATGTGGTGCATCCCATTGTTCTATTGTGTGTCTTGCTTGGGAGCAAACTATTATGGGATGCATGTGTTTGTGTATTGGCTTGGTGGGGGGTGTCTGCTAATGTGTCTCTTGTAGATTTGGTTTGCCTCGCCCTGTGTCCATATGCAGGAAGGTGGGTTGTTCCCTTGAATGTTTATATCTTGTGTCTGTGTTAAAATAGTCTATTTCCTGGTTTTACTTTGAGTGGTGTCCGTGGATCTGTGTTCGGACAGGGAGTCTAACGGAAATACCCTTGTGCAGTCGGGGTCCAGTTCTGTTACACAGTTGGACAGTGTATAGCTACATTCAGGGGTGGACTGACAACTCATTGGGCCCCCAGGCAATAGGGGATCATGGGGCCCCTGTGTCGTTGCCCACACTCAAAAAAGCCTAGAAAAAAGGTACCAGGGACATTTCATGGGGCCCCCTACTGACCCCGGACCCTCGGGCATTGCCCGAGTGCTCGAATGGTCAGTCCGCCCCTGGCTACATTACAGCTTAGGGTAGGGTAATTTAAGCACCTGCCTGATCCGTATCTTGTGTAAATGGTCCCAAAGTCCCAAAGGGCCCCTATGTAGCTGTACAATCTACAAAAATGGTATATCCATCCCAGATTTCATGCTGTATATTTCCAAGAACTCACAATTCTCTCTCTTTGTGTAGACAAGCAACCCAACTCTACCGTGTTGGGAAAGGGGGACGTGGGTTGGGTGCAAACTATCAACGATGCCTCATAAAACCAAAAGATTGGACAAAAAACAGCGAAAGCAACTGCAGGTTGTATTCGATTGGTCGTTATTTATGTCTAAAGAATATATGAACACTGACAATATTGATTTTTTTGCTGCCAAATTACCATTTTGGCTGCTGACGAAATGTCAATTTTGCCCATTAAAATGCTTAGGCAAAACAATTGATCAAAGATACTGTAAATAAACAAATAATACTGTTCTTCATTCTGAGGGTGTTTTTATTTTTTGGAAGATCTATTTAAGGTAGTTTGGTCATTTTCATTTGGTTTTCTTTGTGTTGTTTTCCTTTTTTTTGTGTGCCTTTGATTTTAAATTGCGTTCTGTATTTTTAAAATGTTTGATTTTACTTTTTTACTTTTTTTACAGTCTGTGTTTTCTTTCCTTGAAAAAAAAAGGCTAATGAGGGGCCATCAGAACAAGTCCAAGATAATAAGTAGGATCCTCTATAATCCTCATCAGCCATTAAAAGCCCTTTTTGCACCTACAGTAAAAAAAAAACTATACAAATAACTAAAAATGCCATCTTCCCCATTGACCTAAATTTGTTCTGCTGGTTTTGCCTGAATTTTGGAGAAATAAAAACTCAAATTTGTTCATCCTTAGGCAAAGGTACCGCAAGCATCTCAATGTGGTGCAGACCACAGGAGGGGCCAAAAAAGACCTGACATAGAATTTTTTAGAGGTTTTTTTATTTTTTTTACGAATAAAAGTACAGAATGATATTTTATTTGGGATTGCCAAGATAAAACCAACATGTTTCAGGGGTTATTTCTTCAGGGCTTAGGAAGACCTGGTGAAAGGATGACCTGGCACAGAACTTTAGGGTCTTGTGTTTTGGACCCCATCATATGAATAGAAGCATCACTCCACATCTAAAAGTACAAAAAAACCCCCCAAAGAATAAACACGCATTTTAGGGGTTATTTCTTCAGGGCCAGGGGAGGACTGATCATTTGGAAACTCGGGCACTGCCCAAGGGCTCGGGGTCAGTAGGGGGCCCCATGAGATGCCCCTGGTACCTTTTTTATAGGCTTTTTTAAGTTTGGGCAAGGACACAGGGGTACCATGATCCCCGATTGCCCAGGGGCCCCATGAGCTGTCAGTCCGCCCCTGTTCAGGGCTATAAATATATAAAACTATAACTATATACTGTACTCAATGACAACACTAAAATACTAAAATACACTAAAATAAAATAAAGTTCACCAATCAATATAAAATGATGATAATGGTACTGAACTGTAAAGTAAAAAGGAAGGAAGGGAGAAAAAAGGAGAGGAGGAAGGGATAAAAAAGAACTAATGAGCAATAACGTATTAATGTTATAACACTAATAATAATTATCCATAAATTAACATTTAAAATCTATTTAGAGAATTCAATGGAAGGTCATTTCTAATATCATCCAAGGAATCACGTCTGTTAGTTCATGGCAATTAATGGAATCTCGTACAGAAAAAAAGCTGAAAGATATAGTCATAGAATTTGGACTTTGCTTCTCGAGTCAAAGTGTATCCAATCATGTGCAATTAACTTCACGTTATACAGGATGAAAAGAGTTAATTAACTATAATATTATTAAAATGAAAAAGACAATTTTTATACACTCATCGGCCACTTTATTAGGTCCGCCTGTTCAGTTGCTTGGTAACACAAACTGCTAATCAACCAATCACATGGCAGCAACTAAATGCATTTAGGCATCTAGACGTGGAGAAGACGACTTGCTGAAGTTTAAACTGAGCATCAGAATGGAGGAGAAAGGGGATTTAAGTGACTTTGAACGTGGCGTGGGTGTTGGTGCCAGTCGGGCTGGTCTGAATATTTCAAAAACTGCAGATGTACTGGGATTTTCATGCACAACCAAGCACAACAGAGAATGGTCCCAAAAAGAGAAAATATCCAGCGGCAGTTGTGTGGAGGAAAATGCCTTGTTGATGTTAGAGGTCAGAGGAGAATGGGAAGACTGGTTCCAGATTATAGAAAGGCAACAGTAACTCAAATAACCACTCGTTACAACCAAGGTATGCAGAATACCATCTCTGACCGCACAACACAACACATCCAAGCTTGAAGCAGATGGGCTACAGCAGCAGAAGACCATGCCGGGTGCCTCTACTTTCAGCTAAGAACAGGAAACGAAGGCCCAGGGGCGGACTGACAACTCATGGGGCTCCGGGGCAATAGGGGATCATGGAGCCCTTGTGTCATTGCCCAAACTCAAAAAAGCCTATGAAAAAGGTACCAGGGGCATCTCGTGGTGACCCCGGGCTCTCGGGCAGTGCCCGAGTTTCCAAATGGTCAGTCCGCCCCTGCGAAGGCCACAATTCACACATGTTCACCAAAATTGGACAACAGAAGATTGAAAAAAACATCGCCTGGTCTGATGAGTCTGGATTTCAGCTGCAACATTCAGATTGTAGGGTCAGAATCTGGCGTAAACAACATGAAAGCATGATCCATCCTAACTTACTTGTTGACGTCAGAGGTCAGAGGAGAATGGGCAGACTGCTTGGAGATTATAGAAAGGCAAAAGTAACTCAAATAACCACTCGTTAAAACCAAGGTATGCAGAATACCACTTCTGAATGCACATCACGTCCAACCTTGAAGCAGATAGTCAACAGCAGTAGAAGACCTCACCAGGTGCCACTCCTGTCAGCTAAGAACAGGAAACGGAGACTACAATTAGCACAGGTTCACCAAAATTGGACAATAGAGGATTGGAAAAATGTTTCCTGGTCCGATGAGTCTTGATTTCTTCTGCGACATTCAGAATTTGGCATAAACAACATGAAAGCATGGATCCATCCTGCCTTGTATCAATGGATTATGTTGGTGGTGGTGGTGTCATGGTGTGGTGGATCCATCCTGCCTTGTATCAAAGGATTATGTTGGTGGTGGTGGTGTCATGGTGTGGTGGATCCATCCTGCCTTGTATCAATGGTTCAGGCTGGTGGTGGTGGTGTCATGGTGTTATGGATCCATCCTGCCTTGTATCAATGGTTCAGGCTGGTGGTGGTGGTGTCATGGTGTGGTGGATCCATCCTGCCTTGTATCAATGGTTCAGACTGGTGGTGGTGGTGTCATGGTATGTGGGAGATTTTCTTGACACTAGCATGTTGTACCTAATAAAGTGACTGGTGAGTGTTTAGAAAGGACATATATGTTGGGTTTGTGGAATGTTCTTGCTAACATTTTCTGTAAGAAAGGGATAAAGTGACTTTTAATTAGTGAACTTTTAATTATTATTTTGTATATACTCTGTTGCACTTGTCATCTGTTTCCAGTAAACGCTATGCTCTCTGTAAAAAAAACAAGGTTTCCTGGAGCTTGCTGGGAAAGGTTGCATCTCACTCACCCTTTTCTCACTGCTATATACTGTATATACACTATATTACCAAAAGTATTGGGCCAGCCCTCCCAATCAGGTGATTCAGGTGTTCCAATCTCCTCCCAATCATGTGATTCAGGTGTTCCAATCCCCTCCCAATCATGTGATTTAGGTGCTCCAATCCCTTCCATGGACACAGGTGTATACAATCAAGCCCCTAGGCATGCAGACTGCTTCTACAAACATTGGTGAAAGAATGGGTCGCTCTCAGGAGCTCAGTGACTCCAAGCGTGGTCCCGTGATAGGTGGTCACCTGTGCAATAAGTCCATCCGTGACATTTCCTGGCTACTAAATATTCCACGCTCAACTGTTAGTGGGATTATAACAAAGTGGAAGCAACTGGGAACAACATCCACTCAGCCACCAAGTGGTAGGCCACGTAACATGACAGGGCGGGGTCAGTGCATGCTGAAACGCACAGTGCGCAGAAGTCGCCAACTGTCTGCAGAGTCAATAGCTAAAGACCTCCAAACTTGGTGTGGCCTTCAGATGAGCCCAACAACAGTGCGTAGAGAGCTTCATGGAATGGGTTTCCATGGCCGAGCAGCTGCATCCAAGCCTTACATCGCCAAGTGCAATGCAAAGCGTTGGATGTTGTGGTGTAAAGCATGCCGCCACTGGACTCTAGAGCAGTGGAGACATGTTCTCTGGAGTGACCAATCATGCTTCTCTGTCTGGAAATCCGATGGACGTGTCTGGGTTTGGCGGTTGCCAGGAGAACGGTACTTGCCTGACTGCATTGTGCCAAGTGTAAAGTTTGGTGGAGGGAGGATTATGGTGTGGGGTTATTTTTCAGGGTTTGGCCCCCTAGTTCCAGTGAAGGCAACTCTTAAGGTGACATTTTGGACAATATCATGCTCCCAACTTTGTGGGAAGAGTTTGGGGACGGCCCCTTCCTGTTCCAACATGACTGCCCACCAGTGCACAAAGCAAGATCCGTAAAAACATGGAGGAGCGAGTTTGGGGTGGAGGAACTTGACAGTCCTGACCTCAACCCCATAGAACACCTTTGGGATTAGAGCAGAGACTGCGAGCCAGGCCTCCTCCCCAGACATCAGTGCCTGACCTGACAAATGTGCTTCTGGAAGAATGGTCCAACCTTCCCATAGACACCCTCCTAAACCTTGTGGACGGCCTTCCCAGAAGAGTTGAAGCTGTTATAGCTGCAAAGGGCGGGGCCAACTCAATATTGAACCCTACGGACTAAGACTGGGGGGCCATTAAAGGCCATGTGTGTGGAAAGGGCGGGGCCAACTCAATATTGAACCCTACGGACTAAGACTAGGATGCTCATGTTCATGTGCATGGAAAGGCAGACGGCCTAATACTTTTGACAATATAGTTGTAAGGGAATTCCTGTACAGCAACTGGCTAATAGAAATGAGCTTAGGCTCGCGCATGCGCACAGAAATGCGTGCACACGGGAGCGCACATGCAGGAGTGTGCCCACTGTCTCTGGCGCCAGACAGACTATTTAAAGGAGGCTCTTACTCTCTGTCAGTGCTGACTGGTCTTCAGCTAACTTCTTGTGTCCTGCTGTATCCTGTGTGTGTCCGTTACTGACCCGGCTTGCCATTGACCTGCTCTTGGATCCTGTTAATGCTTCTGCTCATCGGTTTCTGATCCTGGCTTCCTCCTGACCTCATCCCTCTCTGATGTTCCGGTACCTCATTGCCTGCTTGTTGCTGACCCTGGCTAGTACTCTGACTATACTTCTGGTTCCAGTTTTGGCTCTGCAGTCCTGCCGAGTGCTTGTCCTGGCTGTCATTACATCAGCTCAGGCCTCACCCTTATCAGAAGTTCCGGCAAACCACGTACCCAGATCTTGCAGTTCCAGTGGAGTGCCTCCTTAACTTCAGCTGGCGTTTCGGCACCTCCTCTGTTCCTGACTGGATGCCCTGTCTGATTTACCGAGGTTACAAGACCAGCCGCAAGTTCCACAATCAATACCCACAGGCATTCGTGTTCCTCCTGTCCCTCAGCACCATCTATTTCACCTTCAGTGGGGCCTGGGTTGGAGATACAAGAGAGGCTGACCTCGTCAATTCAGACTTCTATCAGGTATGTGACAATAGTGTACTTTATGTTTTGTTACAATACGACCAAAGGAGAGGAGAACAGTATTAAAGGAGCAGATGGGCCAACAGTCCAGTTTGAGGTGTCCATCAGGTCAAATGGGCACATAGAGAGTAGCGAGCAACCATCATTAAAAATTAAAAAAAAGGTTCAAATGGGCAATCAGCTGTATGTTTGTACTTTTGAAATGATTCGGACAACAAGAGTTGCACACTAAGCCACATCTCTCAACTGATTTAAAATTTAGAGATTCAGTTTTGATTTGCAAAAGCAATGAGGGTCCACTAGAAAACTAACACATCATCCCCCAGACGAAGCTACGCAGTCCCTGTGGCGCAACGCGCTGGGGAGGGGCAGTGACGTCACCGCACATCTGATACGGCGAGTACTGACGGCGTGGGGTACACACCCTCTGGCCAGACCTTCACCGCAGGCAGCGGTTGTTTGCTATACAAAAAGCGCTATTGATGTTTTTAACATGTGAGAGTAATGTGAAAGTGAATTAAAATCTGAATTTGTCTCTGGGATAAGGCACCATATATTCTTTTCTCTTTGCATGCATTTGGCTGTTACAACAAGGAGTGGATCAAAGGAGGGATCATCCCTCACAGGCACACAGGCTAATTATAAAGCTGCAGGATTGAAGCAAACCATATGTTGGAAGGAGAGTATGATTTGATTTGACTTGAACACTATAGCACTTTCTTTTTGCACTTGGGACTTTTTATTTATACCTTTTGGATTTTTTGGACTTTATATATTATTTTTATCATGAATTATTATTTGATTTATTAATTGGCACATACAGTGGGGATCGAAAGTTTGGGCACCCCAGCTAAAAATTTGTATTAATGTCCATAAAGAAGCCAAGAAAAGATGGAAAAATCTCCAAATTACAGATCAGACATTCTTATAATATGTCAACAAAAGTTAGATTTTATTTCCATCATTTACACTTTCAAAATAACAGAAAACAAAAAAATGGCGTCTGCAAAAGTTTGGGCACCCTGCAGAATTTATAGCATGCACTGCCCCTTTGCCAAGCTGAGACCTGCCAGTGTCATGGATTGTTCTCAATCATCGTCTGGGAAGACCAGGTGATGTCAATCTCAAAGGTTTTAAATGCCCAGACTCATCTGACCTTGCCCCAACAATCAGCACCATGGGTTCTTCTAAGCAGTTGTCTAGAAAACTGAAACTGAAAATAGTTGACGCTCACAAAGCTGGAGAAGGCTATAAGAAGATAGCAAAGCATTTTCAGATGTCAATATCCTCTGTTCAGAATGTAATTAAGAAATGGCAGTCATCAGGAACAGTGGAAGTTAAAGCAAGATCTGGAAGACCAAGAAAAATATCAGACAGAACAGCTCGCAGGATTGTGAGAAAAACAATTCAAAACCCACGTTTGACTGCACGATCCCTCCAGAAAGATCTGGCAGACACTGGAGTTGTGGTACACTATTCCACTATAAAGAGATACTTGTACAAATATGGTCTTCATGGAAGAGTCATCAGAAGAAAACCTCTTCTACGTCCTCACCACAAAAATCCTCGTTTGAACTTTGCAAATGAACATATAGACAAGCCTGATGCATTTTGGAAACAAGTTCTGTGGACCGATGAGGTTAAAATTGAACTTTTTGGCCGGAATGAGCAAAGGTACGTTTGGAGAAGAAGTGACACAGAATTGAATGAAAAGAACCTCTGTCCAACTGTTAAGCATGGGGTTGGATCAAGCATGCTTTGGGGTTGTGTTGCAGCCAGTGGCACAGGGAACATCTCACGAGTAGAAGGAAAAATGGATTCAATAAAATTTCAGCAAATTTTGGATGGTAACTTGATGCCATCTGTGAAAAAGCTGAAGTTAAAGAGAGGATGGCTTCTACAAATGGATAATGATCCTAAACACACCTCGAAATCCTCGGGGGATTACATCAAGAGGCGTAAACTGAAGGTTTTGCCATGGCCTTCACAATCTCCTGACCTCAACATCATTGAAAATCTATGGATAGACCTTAAAAGAGCCGTGCGTGACAGACAGCCCAGAAATCTCAAAGAACTGGAAGACTTTTGTAAGGAAGAATGGGCAAAGATACCTCAAACAAGAATGGAAAGACTCTTGGCTGGCTACAAAAAGCGTTTACAAGCTGTGATACTTGCCAAAGGGGGCAGTACAAGATATTAACTCTGCAGGGGGCCCAAACTTTTGCAGACGCCATTTTTTTGTTTTCTGTTATTTTGAAAGTGTAAATGATGGAAATAAAATCTAACTTTTGTTGACATATTATAAGAATGTCTAATCTGTAATTTGATGCCTTTTGGAGATTTTTCCATCTTTCCTTGGCTTCTTTATGCACATTAATACAAATTTTTAGCTGGGGTGCCCAAACTTTCCATCCCCACTGTATATAGGAGTATTTACAATTTTTTAAAGGTATCATCAATTGTTGATTTATTTTTCAAGCACTGAGCACTTTTTTAATTAGTATTAGAGCGCGGTAATTATTGAAGTAATTGATATCAAATGCATACCTGTAGAGAGTGTGCAAAATAACCAGCGATCTAGAAAAATATATATGCTCCTCTGTTAGTATACCCTGGTGGCTCACAAGTAAACACACTAAAATCCACTAGAAAACTAAATACTGTGTGTCAAATCTGAAAAAGAGTTGGGTGGAAAAATGATGTTTTTAGAATTCAGCAATTTTTATATTATATTCTATTGATTTGACAGTCCTCAGATCAGTAAAATCCAAGAATAACCAGATGTTTAAAGCGAAAAGCTGCAAATTCCATAAGCGGAGCAATGAACAATAAAACAAGGCCCCATGGCGTATACATTGGCGTTCATGCAGAATCCACGCTGTATCCGTCATGAGCTATTATTATACCCTGTAGGTTATTCAATATTCTTTATTATATTTATTTTTTTCCCTTAAATTGAAGATATCAGTAATGTTTATATTTGAAACTACTTTGACAGAGAGAAACCGGGTTGATATAACGTTAGAATTGACTGTGCCAGCGGACCTTGTCGAGGAGTTTTACAGATCCAGATTTAACCCTTTGTGAGGTTCTTTATACCAGCCTTCCTTATCATAGGTTTTTGCATGACTATTGCAGCAGAGATAGGCTTGTCCACTCCCCATTACCACCATGACCGTTCCGTACAAACCCCCCTTTCCCCTTAACCCATTATACTTACAAAACACATGACACCAATTTTTGGAGTAAATGGCCAACATGGCCTTTTATTAACAACTCAAGTTACAATACACCAACCATTCCTTATAACAGAAACCCAAAGAATTGTTGTTGGTCTTCGAAGGCACCCCCAAACAATCCAAAATGCACCTGCGGACAACCATATACACTAGGCCTGCAGCCGCAACCAACCAGCTCGGAGACAACCATACCGTCCGCAGTGCAGCACCACCACCTTCCAGTTAAACCTTGGTTAACTGGGAATGTCCCCGGGCATCCCATACCACCGATGGGTCCCACACCATTGTTTTTACCTTCCAAGACTAGAACCGCCTCCAAAGACCAACAACCGCCCAGGAACCAACATAACCCCCCTTTACCTGTAGGGACCCAATACTCACCAAAAACAGGGAGGGTGGGAGGGAAGCTCTCACTCCTGACTTCCAGCTCAACTGACGCCCCCTCACTGAAACCCCCCACCCTAAGGTGCAGGAAACCCCACCTACTCTCAACCTTCCACCAACCAAATACCCGCACTATCAAAACAAACCCCTTGGATCTGCCTTAACCCTTTCTGTTCCTCCTTCCCCACTCTGGGCCTAGTCATGTATGCCCTGCGCCATTTCTTCTTTCTTTTTTGCTATGGGCATTTCTTTTCCCTATTGTGCTTTTTGGCTTGAGTATGAAATATTCATCATACAGTGTCTGACATGTACCCCCTATGCATGCCTATCACCATTGGTTTACGTCACCAAATCTTTATTTTCACAATTCAAGTAGAGTATTTTAATATTTTTCACATATTTATTACTTTGGAGGACGTATCCCCTGTTGATAAATATCAGACTACATTGATTCCTATAAAGCTCTACATTCTCTATCAAAATTATCATCTAGATAAGTCCTAAGCATTTTGCAGCCTCCAGGTCACATCTGGCCCTTTGATTGGCCATGTCCGGCCCAGGCGAGGTCAATCAGAAATTAGAAGTCACATGGAAATAGGTGTATGCAATGGAAGCAATACATTGCTCTTATTTTGAAGGTGACTGCTATTTGTTTTTTGATTTGTGTGTGTCACGTACCTGATTGGAGACTGAAATGATGAGGTCGGCCTCACTTGTGTCACTAGCCCTGATCCCACTGGAAGTGGAACAGAGGGTGTCTAGGGTCCAGGGGGACAAGAGCGCCAGCAGATGTTGTTTTCAGCTCTTGCAGCTGGAGACCTTGAAGGACTGATGGACCACCGATTCAGGAGCAGTAGTGATATGCAGAGCTGGTATGGTAAGTCGCCAGGCGTGCACCAGAGTAAGGCAGCAAGCTGGGATGGGAGACAGGAGCAATGTCATAGGAATAACCGGGGTCATCAATGGGCGGACATTGAGGTACCAAATCATAAGCAAGCCAAATTCAGGAGCACAGCCGAGGTCAGGAATGAGTATCAAGCAGAGGAGGAAACGAGAGTCAAGTCAGGAGCAAGCCGGGTCAGCAACAAGGGAATCACACAGAAGAAGGACACGGAGGGAGCTGAAGACCAGTCAGCACTTAGCATAGGCAGAGCCACCCTTTAAATAGTCCGTCTGGCGCCAATCTTCAACGTACGTGTGCACGTGTGCGTGCGCGACCGATCACTCTTCTCCGGACCTTTCTATGCGCATTTCTATTTGCTAATCGTCTCACCGGGATTCCCATACAGTGTGACAATGAACCTTTACAGTAACATTGGAGAACAGATGTCTACAAGAGATAGCCGTGGTTGCACCTCTGCCCCCCCCCAGGGCATGCGACACTGCTCCATGGTTCTGGGGAAGGAGTGTGGTTTACCCAGATCCAAGCTGGCCAATCAAATAGTTGTCACCAACTGTGCTTCTGCCCTCATTGGTCTGCCAGTTGCCCTCTCTGAGCGGCTACGGCCATGTAGGAGGTGTGGCACCAACTCTTAAGACACTGGAGCAGACCATTGGAGGTGGTCAACAAGGATATTATGTAGTTGAGGGCATGTGGAGAGGTGTTGCCCGATTCTGCTCTCCACCCCACAGGTAAGGAGCAGAGCGTACAGCCCCTCTAGTCGGAATTCAGCATTGCTGCAGAAGTTACATCACATGCTGAGAGCATGTATAACTGTGCATAACTCACTGTGGGGTTCCCATAGACTCTGATGACTTCATGCATGTCCGGTCCAAGGAGGTACTAGCCTTCCTTATCATATAAGGTTGGTTTTCTATATGGATTTGTAATATACAGTTGCAAGAAAAAGTATGTGAACCCCCTGGGATTACGTGGAGTTTTGCATGAATTGGGCATAAATTGTGCTCTGAACGTCATCTAAGTCACAACAATAGGAGAACACAGTCTGCTGAACATAATACTACACAAACATTAGATGTTGCCATGGTTTAATTGCCCATAACATGTAAACATTCAGAGTGCAGGGAGGAAAAAGTATGTGAACCTTTGGACTTAATAACTGGTTGACTCTCCTTTGGCAGCAATAACCTCAACCAAACGTTTCCTGTGGTTGCAGATCAGACCTGCACAACGATCTGGAGTCATTTTGGACCACTCCTCTTCACAAAACTGTTTCAGTGTAGCAATATTCTTGGGATGTCTGGTGTGAATCGCTCTCTTAAGGTCATGCCACAGCATTTCAATCGGGTTGAGGTCAGGACTCTGACTGGGCCACTCCAGAAGGCGTATTCTGTGCTGTTGCAGCCATTGTTTTGTTGAATGACTTGTATGCTTTGGGTCATTGTCCTGTTGCATCACCCATCCTCTGCGGAGCTTCAGTTGGCGGACAGATGGTCGTACGTTTTCCTGCAAAATGTCTTGATAAACTCTAGAATTCATTTTCCCATCAATGACAACAATCCGGCCAGACCCAGAGGCAGCAAAGCAGCCCCAAACCATGATGCTCCCTCCGCCATGTTTCACAATGGGGATGAGGTTTTGATGTTGGTGTGCTGTGCCTTTTTTTCTCCACACATAGTGTTGTGTGTTCTTCCCAAACAACTCAATCTTGGTTTCATCTGTCCACAGTATATTTTGCCAGTAGTGCTGTGGAACATCCAGGTGCTCTTTTGCAAACTTCAAACGTGCTGCAATCTTCTTTTTGGACAGCAATGGCTTCCTCCGTGGTGTCCTCCCATGTACTCCATTCTTGTTTAATGTTTTCCTTATTGTAGATGTGTCAACAAAAATGTTATCATGTGCCAGAGATTTCTGTAGGTCTTTAGCTGACACTCTGGGATTCTTCTTTACCTCATGCAGCATTCTGCGCTGTGCTCTTGCAGTCATTTTTACAGGAGGACCACACCTAGGGAGAGTAGCAACAGTGCTAAACTTTCTCCATTTGTAGACAGTCTGTCTTACCGTGGACACATGAACATCAAGGCTTTTGGAGATACTTTTGTAACCCTTTCCAGCTTCATGCAAGTCAACAATTCTTGATCGTAGGTCTTCTGAGAGCTCTTTTCTGCAAGGCATGGTTCACATTAGACAGTGCTTCTTGAAACCAGTAAACCCAAAACAGGTTTGTGTTTTTTAAGGGCAGGACAGCTGTCAGCAACACATCCAATATCATCACACTGATTGGAGTCAAGGTTGGCTCACTCCTGGCTCCAATTAGCTCTGGGAGAAGTCATTAAGCTAGTGCCTCACATACTTTTTCCTCCCTGCACTGTGAATGTTTACATGTTATGTGCAATTAAACCATGGCAACATCTAATGTTTGTGTAGTATTATGTTCAGCAGACTGTGTTCTTCTATTGTTGTGACTTAGATGACGTTCAGAGCACACTTTATGCAGAAATCATGCAAAACTCCACGTAATCCCAAGGGGTTCACATACTTTTTCTTGCAACTGTATATATATATATACATATATATATATATATTGTGACAGTGTGGCGAGCAGTCACAATAAAAAAGGACATTTCACCTGGGATTCTCAACAAGGCAGGTTGAGGGGCTTCAGGGTACTTGTTTGATGCAGAGGAAACTGGCTTTTCACTTTCCTCATCTCATATCGTATGTACTCTCCAGCGCCTCAGGATATGCACAGCCAAAAGGGAAGCCAAGGGTACCAGGACAGTGAAAACCAAAAGAAATGCTTCAGGGGTGCAGCCCTCCTCAGACGGGGAAATCAGCCACTGGATAGAGAGAAAACAGGTGGCGCACACACCTAGTGCATTATCCAAGGTTTATTGTAGGAGTGAAAGAATAATAAAAATATACTCACAGATGAAGCGTGTATCTAAAAAGCATAGAAAAATGACGATGGCCACAACGGCAGGCAAGGTGTTCTCACTGTCAGTGCGGTCAAATGGCTGACGCGTTTTGGGGACGAATCCCTTTCCTCAGAGCTGATGACCAACCTCCAGGCATCAACAGCAAGGCTCTTACTTTCCATTCATCATACATCAGCATCAGAGGTCATAGGGCCGTATGTTTGGCCTCAGGGACATACACTATACTCTTAAGGCCTTTTCATTCTTTAGCCAGTCTAATCTTTCCCATTTTTTTTGTAAGATACAGAGGTAGCTGCAGGGACAGACTGACAACTCATGGGACCCCCGGGCAATAGGGGATCATGGGGCCCCTGTGTCCTCTCCCACACCCAAAAAAGCCTATGAAAAAGCCAATGAAAGGTATCAGGGGCAGTGCCCGAGTGCTCGAATGGTCAGTCCGCCCCCTGGGTAGCTGGTTGGTTGAGCAGACGAATACTTCTATTTTTTCTTAACAAACAATGATTACTGGCCTATGCCAGCTGCATACACAGGTTTCCCTGTGAAAATACCTAAAGCTATTCCTACAGTTATTCAACATATTATTTTCCAACCTCCATAAACAGGTTTCCCTTTGAAATACTTGTCACGTCCCTCGTGATGGAGCCTGATGTGGAGAGGAAGGCGATCTCTTGCACCTCTTGCTCGGTACGCCTGGTAAAGTAACAGAAGGCACGAGAGCCTAGTGTGGCATGAGCGCCTGGCAGTTCTGGTTATGAGAAGTCTATATGGACCTGGATGCAGATTGAACTGCGATCCAGGGCAGCAGGCAGAGCAGGCTGGTAGACAGGCTGTGGGTACTTTGCAGGCTGGCAGGTCACAGACAGGAGGTACTTTGCAGGTTGGCAGGTCACAGACAGGCAGCAGCACTGGCAGGCTGGCAGATCACAGGCTGTGGGTACTTGGCAGACTGGCCAGTCACAGGCAGCAGGCACTTGGCAGGCTGGCAGGTCACAGGCAACAGGCACTTACCAGGCTGGCAGGTCATAGGCAACAGGCACTTGGCAGGTCACAGGCAGCAGGCACTTGGCAGGTTGGCAGGTCACAGGCAGCAGGCACTTGGCAGGCTGGCAGGTCACAGGCAGCAGGCACTTGGCAGGCTGGCAGGTCACAGGCAGCAGGCACTTGGCAGGCTGGCAGGTCACAGGCAGCAGGCACTTGGCAGGCTGGCAGGTCACAGGCAGCAGGCACTTGGCAGGCTGGCAGGTCACAGGCAGCAGGCACTTGGCAGGCTGGCAGGTCACAGGCAGCAGACACTTGGCAGGCTGGCAGGTCACAGGCAGCAGGCACTTGGCAGGCTGGCAGGTCACAGGCAGCAGGCACTTGGCAGGTTGGCAGGTCACAGGCAGCAGACACTTGGCAGGCTGGCAGGTCACAGGCAGCAGGCACTGGGCAGGTTGGCAGGTCACAGGCAGCAGGCACTTAGCAGGCTGAAGGAGTGAGGATAGTAACCGAAGACTGGACACAGAGCAAGATCAGACAAGCTGGGTCGGTCACTAACAGGCACGTCAAGAGCAAATCAGCAGGCAAAAGAGTAGTCCAGGCTAGAGTTGGCAACAATAAACAGACAAGCAGAAGGATCAGGCACAGACGAGGTCAAAGAGCAATCCAGAGGTAAGTTCAGGCAGAGTTCAAGCATGGTCAGATAGATCAGGACGGTAGCAGATCAAGCACAGGAACAGGTAGCAGAACACTGTAGACCATAAGGCAAAGTCCTAGAGCAGCAATGATGTTTATATAGTCCACTAGGCGCCAATCAGTGGCAGTGCACATGAGCGCAGGTCCTACTAACAGGTATTCTCCACTTGCGCATAATTATGCTCCTAGGCACATTTCGCCTTTCCTTACAATACCCACGTCATTCCTGTTGTTATTTACCAGATTATTTAAGACAATTGTATTTGTAAGGCAGTATGTGTTATAGTAAACAATTAACAAGTATTCTTTGGCCTAGGATTACTAATACTACACTGCTCAAAAAATATAAAGGAAGACTTTGTAATCCGAGTCTGGCATCAAGTTGATGAAAGTCCGGGGATATGGATCTGGTCAGGTAAGTAGCAGAGGGGGTTGTTCATCAGTTTCAGCTGCTTTGGTGTTCATGAAATTAACAACAGGTGCACTAGATGGGCAACAATGAGACGACCCCCAAAACAGGAATGGTTTTACAGGTGGAGACCACTGACAATTTTTTCCCTACTCATCTTTTCTGACTGTTTTTCACTAGTTTTGCATTTGGCTAGGGTCAGTGTCACTACTGGTAGCATGAGGCGGTACCTGGACCCTACAGAGGTTGCACAGGCAGTCCAACTCCTCCAGGATGGAACATCAATACGTGCCATTGCCAGAAGGTTTGCTGTGTCTCCCAGCACAGTCTCAAGAGCATGGAGGAGATTCCAGGAGACAGGCAGTTCCTCTAGGAGAGCTGGACAGGGCCGTAGAAGGTCCTTAACCCATCAGCAGGACCGGTATCTGCTCCTTTGTGCAACAGGATGAGCCCTGCCAGAGCCCTACAAAATGACCTCCAGTAGGCCACTGGTGTGAATGTCTCTGCCCAAACAATCAGAAACAGACTTCATGAGGGTGGCCTGAGGGCCCCAACGTCCTCTAGTGGGCCCTGTGCTCACTGTCCGGAACCACAGAGCTCGATTGGCATTTGCCATTGAACACTAGAATTGGCAGGTCCACCACTGGCACCCTGCGCTTTTCACAGATGAGAGCAGGTTCACCCTGAGCACATGTGACAGACGTGAAAGGGTCTGGAGAAGCCGTGGAGAACATTCTGCTGCCTGTAACATGGTTCAGCATGACCGTTTTGGTGGTGGGTTAGTGTTGGTCTGGGGGGGCATATCCATGGAGGGACACACAGACCTCTACAGGCTAGGCAATGGCACCCTGACTGCCATTAGGTATTGGGATGAAATCCTTGAACCCATTATCAGACCCTACGCTGGTGCAGTGGGTCCTGGGTTCCTGTCAGGGATCCAGGTATGACCAGAGATGTGTGGACTGACACAGGGAAACAGCAGGCTTCAAGTATGGTGAAATAATAAGATTTATTATTAGCTGCACAAAATAAACAAACGCAGTGCAAACAAAACCAAACCTTAACTAATACTAATATGTACAAGGCAGCAGGCAAAGGGTAGTCAGGTCACTCGCCAGGTTCGGTAACGGGTGTTCAGATCAGAATAGGGATGTCTAGGAGAGTAGCCAAACGAGCCAGGGGTCAGAGCAGGAGAAGTCAGCAGAGGTCAGGATCAGGCAGGGTCGGCAACAAATCAGATAGGCAGAAGAACAGGAACACAGGATACAAGGTACAGGGGCTCATGGGAAACAAACACCAAGGCACTGATCACAGGCCTGGTCCTGCTTAAATACACCTCCTGCAATCAGCCTCAGGTGATGGCTTGATTGCAGGAGAGAGATTCTGGCTGCTGAGAGCACCCGCTGGCCAGCCTTGGTACTGCAGCCCACAAGGCAGGTGAGTCCCACCACCATTGGCGAGTCCATTCCTGACAGTTCCTCCTGGTGCAGTGGGTCCTGGGTTCCTCTTGGTGCAGTGGGTCCTGGGTTGCTCCTGGTGCAGTGGGTCCTGGGTTGCTCCTGGTGCAGTGGGTCCTGGGTTCCTCTTGGTGCAGTGGGTCCTGGGTTCCTCCTGGTACGGTGGGTCCTGGGTTCCTCCTGGTGCGGTGGGTCCTGGTTCCGTTCCTCTTGGTGCGGTGGGTCCTGGGTTCCTCCTGGTGCGGTGGGTCCTGGGTTGCTCCTGGTGCGGTGGGTCCTGGGTTCCTCTTGGTGCGGTGGGTCCTGGGTTCCTCCTGGTGCGGTGGGTCCTGGGTTGCTCCTGGTGCAGTGGGTCCTGGGTTCCTCTTGGTGCGGTGGGTCCTGGGTTCCTCTTCGTGTGGTGGGTCCTGGGTTCCTCTTGGTGCGGTGGGTCCTGGGTTCCTCTTGGTGCGATGGGTCCTGGGTTCCTCCTGGTGCGGTGGGTCCTGGGTTCCTCTTGGTGCGGTGGGTCCTGGGTTCCTCCTGGTGCGGTGGGTCCTGGATTCCTCTTGGTGCAATGGGTCCTGGGATCCTCTTGGTGCGGTGGGTCCTTAGTTCCTCTTGGCGCGGTGGGTCCTGGGTTCCTCTTGGTGCGGTGGGTCCTGGGTTCCTCTTGGCGCGGTGGGTCCTGGGTTCCTCTTGGCGCAGTGGGTCCTGGGTTCCTCGTGGTGCAGTGGGTCCTGGGTTCCTCTTGGCGCAGTGGGTCCTGGGTTCCTCTTGGTGCGGTGGGTCCTGGGTTCCTCCTGGTGCAGTGGGTCCTGGGTTCCTCTTGGTGCAGTGGGTCCTGGGTTCCTCTTGGTGCAGTGGGTCCTGGGTTCCTCTTGGTGCGGTGGGTCCTGGGTTCTTCCTGGTACACAACAATGCTCGGTCTCATAAGGCAAGAGTATGCAGGCAGTTCCTGGAGGATGAAGGAATTGATACCACTGAATGCCCCCCACGCTCGCCTGACCTAAATCCAATAGAACCCCTCTGGGATGTCATGTTTCGGTCCTTCCTTCAGAAACCCTTAGGAACTTTTGGAGGAACCCTAGTTGAGAAAGGCTGGTCTAACCTGTTGCTACTCTACCCAAAAAAAAAAAAAAAAAAGTTTTTCTTAGGTATCTACTTTAAGACATTCTTTAAGTCTTGGCCGCCCCTCAGAAGTGCGCACATAAAGGTGCTGTTACTGTAGATGCAAAGCACGGCACAGCGGTGTTCATCTAGTCTTAACAGGATCACGACCCCGAGAGCCGTCCATTATTTTCTTTTCTCTTTGTGCAGCATAATGAGGATCGCTGCAAATAAGTAAAAAAAAAAATGAATAAACTGAAAAAATGCTAATGTAATAAAAGTCTGGGAGTTTATGGCGTGCGGTAGAAAGGTCTCTAGACATTTCCCCGGTCTGCGATAAGCCTTTAATCACAGCAGACATCTGTACCTGATAAGGCTCCACAAAGGAGAGGATGGCACAAAATATTGATGACTGTTTGCTAATGTTTGCACCCAAAGCAGAATAAGTTCACGGTAATCAGCTGGCAGAACGCTCGACAAATTATTTTTACTTTTTTTTTTTTTAATAAAAGTACAGGTGCTCGCATAATAAAGATCGCATTAACACCGAAGTTAACTGGAAATAAATCAGCAGACAGGAGGTTTGAGAGAGGGATTGAAAAAAATAAAAATAAAAATAAAAAAAATAAAAAAATAAAAGGACCAGATAGGCAAGAAAAAAAAAAAATAATAGGAAGTTATTTCATCTAAGCAATTATCTCGGAAAACATGCATTCTGGGGGTTTTCTGTGACCACTCCAGAGATTGAAACATCTTCTTTAAATACCAAGTACATTAACTCAATGACAGCATGATTGATTACGGTACTACTCCCAAATTGGCCGTGTGGTGTAAAAGCGGCGGACGAGGCAGATGCAGCTGACAATTCCAAACAGTTAGAGGACACATTTCTGTTTACTGGGAGGAAAATTACATCTCCTAAATTTAGGATGGAACATTTGCTTTTTGTCTTTTTTTTTTTTTATTAATTTTGGGTTGATATGGCCTAAGGTGACAATAAAATGGACCTGAACCCACTGGGAGGAAAATTGCATCTCCTAAATTTGGGATGGAACATTTGCTTTTTGTCTTTTTTTTTTTTTTTTTTTTTAATTTTGGGTTGATATGGCCTAAGGCAACATTAAAGTGGACCTGAACCCACTGGGAGGAAAATTACATTTCTGAAATTTAGGATGGAACATTTGCTTTTTGTCTTTTTTTAAAAATTTTGGGTTGATATGGCCTAAGGCGACATTAAAGTGGACCTGAACCCACTGGCAGGAAAATTACATTTCTGAAATTTAGGATGGAACATTTGCTTTTTGTCTTTTTTTTTTTTTTAAATTTTGGGCTGATATGGCCTAAGGCAACATTAAAGTGGACCTGAACCCACTGAGAGGAAAATTGAATCCCCTAAATTTGGGATGGAACATTTGCATTTTGTCCTTTTTTTTTTTCTAAATTTTGGGTTGATATGGCCTAAAGCAACAATAAAGTGGACCTGAACCCACTGGGAGGAAAATTGCATCTCCTAAATTTAGGATGGAACATTTGCTTTTGTCTTTTTTTTTTTTTAATTTTGGCTTGATATGGCCTAAGGCAACATTAAAGTGGACCTGAACCCACTGGGAGGAAAATTGAATCCCCTAAATTTAGGATGGAACATTTGCTTTTGTCTTTTTTTTTTTTTTTTTTAAATTTTGGCTTGATGTGGCCTAAGGCAACATTAAAGTGGACCTGAACCCACTGGGAGGAAAATTGCATCCCCTAAATTTAGGATGGAACATTTGCTTTTGTCTTTTTTTTTTTTTTTAATTTTGGGTTGATGTGGCCTAATGTGACATTAAAGTGGACCTGAACCCACTGGGAGGAAAATTACATCTCCTAAATTTAGGATGGAACATTCGCTTTTTGTCTTTTTTTTTTCTAAATTTTGGGTTGATATGGCCTAAGACACCATTAAAGTGGACCTTAACCCAAAAAGTGAAGATTTCGAATTTAAAGGGAACTTCTAAAATTGGGTTTAAATTTCATTGGAATACAAAACTTTTTTTTTTTTTTTTTTAATAGCATGCAAAAATATTTTGGTGATCCTGTTGACTATCAGAGTTTTTCCTCATTTTGGAGGGACTTCCTATCACTTCCTGTTGTGGTTATGGCACATGGGGTAACAGATGTTTTAAAAAAATAATGACGGGATAAAACCTTAACTCCATCCAAAATAAAAAAATAAAATGCATTGCCTTCAGTTCAGCTTTAATCCTTTCCCTGCCAGAGCCGTTTTTCTTTTTTTTTTTTTATACTTTTAGGCCTGAAGATCACACAAACCACCCCAACATTATATAATTTCTGAAAGCAGACACCCTAGAGAATAAAATAACAAATTCCAATTTTTTTATTTTACACAATGTTACCGTAAAGGTTTAAAAATGCAAAAAAAATGTCAATTAAAGCACAATAAAAATCATTTTAGGCCTGAAGATCACACAAAACACCCAAACACTATATAATTTCTGAAAGCAGACACCCTAGAGAAAAAAATTGTGGAACTTCCAATTTTTTATGTCACACAATGTTATCGTAAAGGTTTGATAAATGCAAAAAAAGTTATTTAAAACACACTAAAATAATTTTAGGCCTGAAGATCACACAAAACACCCAAACATTACATAATTTCTGAAAGCAGAAACCCTAGAGAATAAATAGTGGAAATTCCAATTTTTTATGTCACACGATGTTAACGTAAAGGTTTAAAAAATGCAAAAAAATGTCAATTTTAAACACAATAAAAATAATTTTAGGCCCAAAGATCACACAAAACACTCAAACATTATATAATTTCTGAAAGCAGACACCCTAGACCTAAAATAGTGGAAATTCCAATTTTTTATGTCACGCGATGTCATACTTACGATCTGGAGCTTTCCGATCATGTGATCGCTGTGACGGCCAATCACAGCGGTCACTTGATCCGAATGCTTGCCTCCACCTCCCATTTTTTTGTTTTAGCATTCTTAAAGGGCCGGGAGGCGGTCGCCGTGAAGGGGTTAAACATTTAAAGACAGTGATGGCCCATCGGAGCCAGCAAGGCCTTCTCTGCCTAAACTCAGAATCGCTGACTTACGTTTTATTATATTTTTTCCATGATTGCATTATTCTCAGTAATCTGTTTTCTTCATTTTATAACTTTTTTTCTCAGTTTCGCTGCGTCCAGTACTGTTAGAGCTTTTGTCCAATCATATTTCAACATGTGTTGCCAGAGTCGAAGAAATCTGCCTTGAGGTCTTCAGAGTCAACATTGCGGGCGCCTGTAGCTTACAATAAATGGCGAGGAAACTGTTGCTTTAACCAATCTGATTTTGAGTTGGAGACCCCCGGTGCAAGATGTGCATTCAGTTGGCATTTTCACATCCTTTGATTGGATCAGAGAGCAGTACTTGTAATGTCATGTGGGCCTTGCCTCCCTCCAGTAGGACAGAGCCACAGCATGAATGGGAGGACAGATGAGTTGACGTCCATACAGAGCCAACAAGAGCCGTACACACTGGTTGACTGGCAAGTAAGTAGGCATTGCGGTGGAACTCAGTAGTTCATTGAGGACCAGAGAAAGAGTACGGGGGAGTACAAGATGTACATAGCAAAATACGGAGTGGTAAGCCGTTAAGTCCTGGTGGACTGCACCAGCAACATGCACCTCATGAGGGAACGGTGCTATTAGTGATGAACTCTGGGTGGGAACAAGGTGTGCTTTGAAGTCTACTGGTGTAGGACATCACTGAAGGCCTAGGTCCGAAATGCAAGACCCACCACTGCTCAAAAACTCCATATTGTAGGTAACAAATATATCATAGAATATAATATAATAATATGAATATGATTGCCTTCAGTGAATAGACTGCAAAGTTACAAATAAGGTAAGAAGGGGAGGGGGTTCCCACCCAGGTGGGTCACCAAGCAGAGCTCAAGTCAGACATACTCAGAGGTTACCTCACTTACCTAAGTACCCTGAGCATCAATCCAGGTGGACCAGATTTTACCAATTTTTTTTTTCTTGGACAGTTTCTACCCTCACAAGTTAATTTGTACAAAGGAATGACTCTACTAATGGTGGCTTTCCAGGCAACTGGCTTCCAGTGTAACATGATTCCCCTTTTTGCATAGAGCCTGGCATAAAAAATAAACAATTTAACATTGCATATAAAATAGTATACAAAGTTTAGCGAGCGCTAGATCAACAAAGCAGCTATTGCACTTAAAAGGAAAAACCATATGCCTTCAAGAGAATAAATAAGATAATAGTGCAGTGCTAGAGGTAATATAAACATAAATATGCAAATTAATATCTCCAAAACCCCTTTTGAAAACGTACCATAGTACGAAACACGTCAAGGAGGAGCCCTGCACGCCGTGACGTCACGCCGCTGGATCATGGAGGTCCGGCAGCCATTTTACTTTACCAGCTAGTCAGTTTTTATTCAGAAGTTTTAACTGCATTGCTTTTACTCTGCATAACCACAGTGTATGTTATATTTTGGCTTTTAACTTTAGAAATTTATTACCATTAAACTACACTATAGGAATACCCCCTTTTTTGCTCCAAACCAAGCAATTTAATTTCCCAGCATCTCCCTGGTGACTATCCCAGTGCCTGGAAGAGGTTTGATCCATATATCTCGTAAAGGTAAACTCCGGCTTACCACTATCCTGTAACCTAAAGGAGGGCCGCCTACCCCCAGGCTGTATCCAGAACCACCCTAAGAAGGGATCCCTGACAGACCACCATTATAAATATACAATGTGCTATTTATACGCGCATCTGGTGAGTGCGCATTTTATCTACTTTCCTGCACACCCACCTGAGCATTACAAGTATACTAGGAATAATAGGGTCACCTGGCGATAACATTGATGTTGATTTGAACTTTGATTACAGTCCTTTTAACTTATTAGGCACTTTCAGAATTTTATGGTTTTAAACGCACGTCTAGCCATTGTGCGTTTGTTTGGAGATATTCATTTGCATATTTATGTTTATATTATCTCTAGCGCTGCACTATTATCTTATTAATTTAACATTGCAGCTCACCTCCATATCATCAGATTTTTCCCAACAGGAACACCTGGATGTCAAGTCTTAACTTCAGATCTCATATGTCATTAAGGACTTACTGATTTCCTGAATCATTGCAGAGAGGGACAGGTTCATACAACATGAAAGAAAGTACACACACAGAAGAGGTCAGGTAGATACTGGTCAGTCTCTGTGGATTGTAATAAGCCCTATGAAGAATTTTCAGCTGGATGAATCTGTCTGTAGCTGAGAACATATTGGTCACATAGCTTCCTACACAGTCCTTCCGCTCGTCCTCAGTCAGGTTAGGTATATCATATGTCCATTTCCGGTAGACACTCTCTAATCTGGTGGCATAAGCAAGAGGTAGATGCAGATATACAACAGACAGAGGTGTTCCAATCACTTTAGAGGTAAGTAATCTCTCCAAAGGTCCGATTCCACAATCAAATTCATCTGGAATTCAAACATCATTGCGTTTCTCAGCTGCACGAACTGCAAAAACATCCAGTTGGGGAAAGAAAATTAGGATTTCAGCTCATCAAATTGCATCAACCTTCCATTGGCCATAATGTGTTATATGGTGGTGACCCCTAACAGTCCACCAGTCGGAATCCGGTAAACTAGAAAGGTGAGGAAGGCAGGGGTTGCCCTATGGAGGAGAATACGATGAGTAAGTGGACGGGGTATGATATTTTGCTCTGGTATGTTTCCAACCTTGGATTGTAGTACTCATCAAATGCATTATCTTAGTATGAGATTGGAGGTTTCGAAACCAAGTGTGGCATAGAAACCCAACAAGAGTCTCTGCAGGATTATCTTTGGGCTGGGAGAACAACCACCTGACCGCCACCAACACCGTCACCCAATAGTAAAGTTGAAAACTATGAAGGGCAAGTCCACCATGGGAAAGCAGCAATTGGAGTGCCAATTTTGCCAAGCCAGGGACTCTCCCTACCCAAATAACAGAGAGGATCAGTCTTGACAAAAAGTGTAGGGATGGTCAAATGAGTATTCCTAGAATGTTATAGAAACTTTGGTAGAAAGATAATTTTAAATATATTTACCAGCAATGCCTTCTCTGCTGGTCTAAACATTGCCTAAACTCAGAATCGCTGACTTACATTTTATTATATTTTTTCCATGAATGCATTATTCTCAGTAATCTGTTTTCTTCATTTTTATATCTTTTCCTCTCAGTTTCACTGCGTCCAGTACTGTTAGAGCTTTTGTCCAATCATATTTCAACATGTGTTGCCAGAGACGAAGAAATCTGCCTTGAGGTCTTCAGAGTCAACAGTGCGGGCACCTGTAGCTTACAGTAAATGGCGAGGAAACTGTTGCTTTAACCAATCTGATATTGAGTTTACGACCCCCGGTTCAAGATGTGCATTCAGTTGGCATTTCCACATCCTTTGATTGGATCAGAGAGCAGTACTTGTAATGTCATGTGGGCCTTGCCTCCCTCCAGTAGGACAGAGCCACAGCATGAATGGGAAGACAGATGAGTTGACGGCCATACAGAGCCAACAATAGCCATACACACTGGCTGACAGGCAAGTAAGTAGGCATTGCGGTGGAACTCAGTAGGTCATTGAGGACCAGAGAAAGAGTACGGGGGAGTACAAGATGTACATAGCAAAATACGGAGTGCACCTCATAAGGGAAAGGTGCTATTAGTGATGAACTCTGGGTGGGAACAAGGTGTGCTTTGAAGTCTACTTCTGTAGGACATCACCGAAGGCCTAGGTCCGAAATGCAAGACCCACCACTGCTCAAAGATTAAAAAAACTCCATGTTGTAGGTAACAAATATATCATAGAATATGATTGCCTTCAGGGAATAGACTGCAAAGTTACAAATAAGGTAAGAAGGGGAGGGGGCACCTACCACTCTACTCTACCTACCAGAAAGAGTGGGAGGGATCTCTATGAGTTGTAACTTGAGGTGAGTTGTTTAAGTAAGAGGTAAAGGTTGATTTTCAAATATTCAGAGAGCTGCCCTCCAACCCTCACCTCCAGGTAGGTGAATTCATTGAATTAATGATGAGGAGTACCTTATGGATCATGGACAGGGGCAGACTGAAAACTCATGGGGCCCCCTGGGCAATAGGAAATCATGGAGTCCCTGTGTCCTCACCCACACTCAAACCATACCCATTAAAGCCTATGAAAGGCACCAAGGGTATCTCATGGGGCCCCCTACTGACCCCAGGCCCTCGTGCACTGCTCGAGTGCCCGAATGGTCAGTCCGCCCCTGATCATGAGGCATGAAGGAAGTAACAAAAAAAAGTACTGATTTGTCTCAGTTAATTTTAATTCCATAGTAAAATCAGAACTCATCTATAATAGTAAGGGTGTTATACAAGGAGGAAGAAGCATCATTAGGATACAAAAGAGTATCATGTGCATGCAAGAAAGGTTTTTCCTCTAGCAGTCCTACAGTAATACCCTTTACCCAAGGAGAGTCCCTAAGTACGATTGTGAGGGGCTCCAACGCCAATGCAACATTCCCTGAGAAAGGGGGCAACCCTACCTTGGACCTCTGATGAGTGGAAATGTGTCTGATATAGTGTAGTTCTTCCTAACACGAGCACTGGGAGCTGAATAAAGAAATTGTACCCGCAAAATAAATGGTGGACCAAAGCCAAATTTCCTTGGCACTGCTATGTCCTCTTTTACCATTTTTAATTATTCATTTTGATGTCATCTTTGTCTGTTAGCCCACTCCGTGATGTTCGTGTAGAAGCTTCAAAATTTCATCCAACACAACAATGCCGGCATTGCTTACAGTAGTCCTGCAGTTGTAGGAGCTGTCCAGGGTCCTGAAATTTTCAAATAGTCAGAGAGCTGCCCTCCAACGCTCACCTCCAGGTAGGTGAATTCATTGAATTAATGATGAGAAGTACCATATGGATCATGGGCAGGGGCAGACTGAAAACTCATGGGGCCCCCTGGACAATAGGAAATCAAGGAGGCAACCCTGCCTTGGACCTCTACCGAGTGGAAATGTGTCTGATATAGTGTAATTCTTCCTAACACGAGCACTGGGAGCTGAATAAAGAAATTGTACCTGCAAAATAAATGGTGGACCAAAGCCAAATTTCCGTAGCACTGCTCAAAGGCATGTCCTCTTTTACCATTTTTAATTATTAATTTTGATGTCATTTTTGTCTGTTAGCCCACTCCGTGATGTTTGTGTAGAAGCTTCAAAATTTCATCCAACACAACAATGCCGGCAATGCTTCAAGTAGTCCTGAATTCGTAGGAGCTGTCCAGGGTCCTGAAATCAGTAGAAATAGTTTTTTTTTACATTTTACAGAAATGTTTCTAGATACATACACAACAAACTGATACAACAAAAGGTTTCTTGGTCCTAAATAAAAAAAAAATGGGTTCAGTTGCCGGGAAAAAAAGATTCATCTCGATGGAAATAGTCTTTTGTTGAAGAAACAGTGGGGGCTGTAATAGTTTGCTTGGATGACTGGTGGACGAGTCTCTGAAGCTGTTCCATTTCTATTTTTTGTAAATGTTTTTAAAATAAATGCTACAAAATCTGATACAAGGTGTGGAATGATCCCCAGTGTGTGTTCTCTTCTGTTATTTTATCACATTGTAAAGGGGTCACTGAATGTAGGGGCTCTGTAGCACTCGAGAGTTTGAAGGACTGGAACAATAGAAGACAAATGGAAAACTTGTCTTCAGACATCACAAATGTTGAGAAGGTAGAAATTCCCTGAGTATTAAAGGGTCAGTCTGCCCAAAAGTAATATGTCAGTTATACGTGGAGACTGGTGGGCCAAGTCAGTCCTTGCTGTGTTTTATGTCTTGGATGCTACAACCCTGACCTGATTCCTGTCAAGGTCCTTCCTTTTCCAGAGACTGTGCGGCTTCATGTACTGGCGTCTATCTTGGGTTTCTGCAGAGCATGGTGGGAGTCTTTTATGCCTTCAGGTCTCTGAGGTCCATCCCCCAGAGGGGTGTGGCTGAGTAGATATAAGCCTGTGATCCGCACATGCTCTTTGCACTTGTGTCTTGTGTCTTTGTGTTTCTACAGCTCTGTGTATACTCTCGTGACTCTTCTGGTATCTGACTCAGCTTGTGACTAGACCATTCTCTGCGTTTTCCTTTGATCTGACCTTCTGTTGCTGAACCCGGCCCGTGACCTGTGATTCTTGTCTACAGTTTTGTACCGTTTTGTCCCGTTGTTGTCGACCCGGCCTGCCTGACTACGCTATTGTCATTTCCTACCAGCTACACGCCATTGGCAACGGCCATTACCACAGCCGGGGTGTCTCGGGGGCCGCAACCTGGTTCCTGGCTGCGTCAAGTCCATCCCCACCATCAGGGGCCCTGGTGAAGGGCAGCCTTGGACTTAGACTCCGCGCCCTGAGGGACTTCAGTCTGTTGGTAGTGGTTGTCGTCAGCCAGTGCGTTACCCTGCCACTAGGCCTACCTGTCCGTTCCACAGCCCCTGCCCTGACAACTCCTGACTCTGTTCCTTTTCAATTGGAAGTTTTGAGTGTCCCTACCCACTTGTGTGTGGTCCATCCCCTACTGTTACATTTTCTATAATATAAAATAAATTAAAATATCCAACAGGGAGGAAGGAAAGCCTTTATAATGGGCAATGCTGCTGCCTTCTGACACCTGCTTTTTTTAAAAATTATTTCTGAAAAGGCAATTTTGCATTTCAAGACAAAGCTGCAACTAAGCATTTGACTGGCAATTGCGGTGTAGCCCCATTTGCACCACAACCGCATGTCAAACTCGAAATGTAGCATTAAATTTGCTGTCCGTGATGCATAGCATCATGACCGCAGCAATGTCTACTCATCCAGGCGACACCATGACTGCTTGTAGTTGGGCGGTCAGGGAGGTTACAAAGACGCAATTCAACCACCATTTTTGCGGCCCCCTGGTTGCCTGTTTGACTCACTTCCAAAGAGTAGGTCATGTTTACCATAAACACAAAATGTAGAACAAGAATACAGTTCTTAAGACTGGTTCCCTTCACAATAGTAACCCCAGTAATAACTGGAAAGATCTTCTGATGAGCGACAATAGACTAACTACCTCATCAGGAACCTCAACTCACAGAGCTCCAGGGGCTGCAACCTCCTCTCGGCTGTGGGATGAAGTCTAGCTTCCCTAACAAATGGGTTCCTGTCTACTCAATTTCCAATCCAGGGCCAATTTGTGATGCAGATTATGCTATTTATTGCACCTCTGCTTCCAAAATGGCAGCTGAAAACTAGACAAGGGCGCCCAAGATGGCAAAGGACACATTCTTCCTATGAAGGGGCCAGCACCGGGACAGGATCATCCAGTGCCCAGAGCAAGGATGCGGAACTGCCTCCTCTCCCCCCGTTCCTAATGCATGATGTAGAATGGGTCACCATCCTGTGCCTATTCTCTGCCTCCTTGCTCAGGCTGCCCATGTTTAGCATGGAGTGTACACTGCACATGCATGGCTAATTGCTTGCTTTCCAGCAGCTGATGTTTTTTGCTCATGCATGGTGTGTTTTTCGTGTCAGCTGTTGGCAGGCAGATTAGTCCTCTGTTTGCTAACCACTGATTTGGAATATGTGTACAGAGAGGAGATGCCCCCCTCACCACTGCACCTGGGGCAGCTGCCCCTCCTGCCCACCTCTTGTTTCAGCCCTGGATAGGGCTACTCAGGGCTTTTTTTCTCAGAAAATAGTTGCAGGAACTCCTCCCATCTGAGTCACTTCTTTTCTCCTCCCCTGCCCGCCTCCGAGCATCATCCCTTGGTTCCACTCTCTACCCACCTCCCAGTACCATGCCTTTTAGAGAATACAGAGCCAAGTATCGTTTTGTGGTGCTAAGTAATTTATATGGATTTTTTTCATGACAAGAAAAACAGTAAAATAGATCCCCTACATCCAGCAGCAATAGACCTTCCTCCAGCAACAACAGATTCCCCCAGCAACAATAGACCCTCCCAGCAACAATGGATCCCCCACAAAAAATACCCTCCAGCAACAACAGATTTCCCAGCAGCCAGCATCAATGGACTCTCCAGCAGCCAGAAACAATAGACCCCTCCCTCAACAGTAGATTCCTTCCAGTCATAATTGACCCCCTAGCAAGAATAGACCCCCCAGCAACAATGGACCCCCATAACAAAATATCCTCCAGCAACAACAGATTTACCAGCAGCCAGCATCAGCAGCAGTGGCTGACTGACCATTTGGAAACTTGGGCACTGCCCAAGGGCCTGGGGTCAGTAGGGGGCCCAATGAGATGCCCCTGGTACCTTTTTCATAGGCTTTTTTGAGTTTGGGCAAGGACACAGGGGCCCCATGATCCCCTGTTGCCCGGGGGCCCCATGAGTTGTCAGTCCGCCCCTGATCAGCAGACTCTCCAGCAGCCAGAAACAATAGACCTCACCCTCAACAGTAGATCCCTTCCAGTAACAATGGACACCCTAGCAACAAATAGATCCCCACAAGTACCAGTAGACCTATCCAACAACAATATACCACCATGCAATAATAGATCACCCATCAGCCAGCATTAATAGACCCTCCATCACACCCCAGCTCTCCATACTATCACATACTTTCATTGCTGGAGGTGCTGAAAATAAGCCCTGGGGCTACCCATTGCATCAGTAGTAAATGGTGGTCACAGGGCCACTCTGTTCACAATGCCAGAAAGAGAAAGTGGTTTAGGGATCATGGGATCATTGTATTGCTTTCCAGTGCAACTGACCCAATGGAGTGGAAGCATACTCCTTGGGTGTAGCCACAGCCACCAGCCTACCAGTGTAAGGGCACCTTTGTCAAGATGGTGGTGAGATAAGTATAAACTGAATTTTTTTTAACCTCTCTGGCGGTATTCCCGAGTGTAGCTCAGGGTTAACTTTCAGTACCAGAAGTGGTAACCCGAGCTACACTCGGGAATACACTGCAGCGTTGCTCCGGGATCCCTCGATCACTTACCTTGTCCTGCGCTCCCGCGATGTCCCCCCTGCAGCGTTCCTAGCCATGTCCTCCGGCTGATGCCAGCATCCGTCTTTTGGGTTCCGTTCCCTGCGAGCGTCGTAACATACGGAACACACGGGGGACGGAACCAGTGAGAAAGTAAAAAATTTCGAAATTTTACAAACATATAATACACTAAAATCTGATAGTATTCCATTCCTGTATCAACCCATTTCACATACATTTTGTCCCGAGTGCTTTGTCCGGCGCCCTGCCTGCATTTTTACTGTTCTTTCAGCCTGGAAACTGAGAAACGTCCATGGCGTCCAAAAAGCATCCCTTTAGGTCAAAAGCGGTTTTAGACCGGCTAGAGAACAGCGATAGTAAATCAGAACCACTTGCAGAATTGAGTGATAATGATTCGTGGGGGAAATTCCTCATCAGACACTGAAAACGATTCTGCGACTTTGCTCCGCGATGTGCAAACTTGGCGCTCTATTTCAAATTTCAGTGCTTTTGGTTTGATGACATTATTGAATGAAATTTATTATTATTATATTATTATTTTTTATGATTATTTATTATATTATAATTTATGATTTCGTGTTTCAAATTTTATCCTCCCCGGGATGTTTACTAGACTCTTGTTCAGACAGATTTCAGTGAGTTATTCCTGAGAATTACTGGCCTACAATAAAAAAAACGACATATTTCCATGCAAAAAAAGTACCGCTTTCAGCACAGAAATATGGACCACTAGGAAGGTTAATAGACCCTGAGGGGCGGACTGACAAGTCATGGGGCCCCCGGGCAATATTGGATCATGGGGCCCATGTGTCCTTGCCCAAACTCATAAAAGCCTATGAAAAAGGTACCAGGGGCATCTTATGGGGCCCCCTACTGACCCTGGGCCCTCGGGCAGTGCCTGAGTTTCCAAATGATCAGTCCGCCCCTGTAGACCCTCCACCACACCCCAGCTCCCCATACATTAATTGCTGGAGGTGCTGAAAATAAGCCCTGGGGCTACCCGGTGCATCATTAGTAAATGGTGGTCACATGGCCACTCTGTTCACAATGCCAGAAAGAGAAAGTGGCTTAGCGATCATAGGATCATTATATTGCTTTCCAGTGCAACTGACCCAATGGAGTGGAAGCATACTCCTTGGGTGTAGCCACAGCCACCAGCCTACCAGTGTAAGGGCACCTTTGCCAAGATGGTGGTGAGCAGAGGCGGACTGACCATTTGGAAACTCGGGCACTGCCCGAGGGCCCGGGGTCAGTAGGGGGCCCCATGAGATGCCCCTGGTACTTTTTTCATAGGCTTTTTTGAGTTTGGGCAAGGACACAGGGGCCCCATGATCCCCTATCGCCCGGGGGCCCCATGAGTTGTCAGTCCGCCCCTGGTTGTGTTGGTTGGTGTCCATGGCGGCAGACAATTTTTGTGCTACCTAGGGCAGCACAAAAACCTAAATACACCACTCAGCAGGGGCAGACTGACCATTTGGAAACTCGGGCAGTGCCTGAGGGCCCGGGGTCAGTAGGGGGCCCCATGAGATGCCCCTGGTACCTTTTTCATAGGCTTTTTTGAGTTTGGGCAAGGACACAGGGGCCCCATGATCCCCTATTGCCTGGGGGCCCCATGAGTTGTCAGTCCGCCCCTGCCACTGAGTGAGGGTGATATATACAGATTGTGGGGTGGAGAAGAGGGGTGAAGGAAACAGAGTTTGAAGAGAGAGGACACAGCTGTGAAAAGGAAAGGTAGAGAGCGCATGTTACCCAGAGAAATGGAGAGCTGAATGGGTAAGAAATGGTGGTGAGGTAAGTATAAACAATTTTTTTTTTTTAAAAAAAGGTACAATTCACATCTAATAATAGTCAATTTGTGAAGGGACCCTGGGCAGTGTAAGTGGGCCTTGCATTTTATGCAGCCAAGAAGGGCCACTGTGTTGGAAGCAATGACTACTCTGTATGTGGCTTTTGTGCGATGCCGAGTCTGTTGTTGGGAGGGGAAGCTGACCAGAGCTTGGGCAAGGTTCACAAGGATGATTTTTCTGCTTGACGTGGAACTGGCAGAAGAAATTCCCAGCTGCTCGGTGCTCTGTCAGATTCATTTGTAAAAGGTTTGCACAACACTGCTGCGAATCTGCTATCACCCAGCACTGCTGACAACACAGATAAATACTGAATGATATCAAATCAACCTTTCCCATTGACTCCTGACCTTCCCGTACACCCTGGCTTCGTCACATGGCTTGTGGCTCCATGTCAATCAGCACAAAAACAAAAAAGCCAAGGGCTTTCAGCTTAGTGAAGGCTTTTTAAACATTCGTGCTTTCCTGTCCGGACAGTTGGAGTTCTATCCAGCTGGAGAGCACATTGGCTGATAATTGAAATGAGCTTTGAAAAACCTTCTTCCTCAACCAGTGGTCCTCTGTGACCTCAACTACAATTCGGTTCATGGGTTTGATTCTGCTGATGGGTTAAATTTTTATATTTTTTAGTTCTTTTTTTTTTTTACTTTCCTGGCAGCATACAAGGGTCAGAGGGCTTGTAGAGTACTTCACTTTCGATCTTAGTAATACCAACCTGAGCTGATAGTCATTAGGGAAGAGGATTCAGACAGAAATGAACAAGCTAAGATATGTATTGGATGGGCAAAAATGGCAAGCAAAAGCCAAGGATAGTTAAATGAGAATTAACGAGGCACCGATCATCAATGGGTGTATAAGAAAAGCCATCCACAAGCAGGTCAAGAGCTGCTAACTGGTTTGTGTGCTATAGCCCTCGACTGATAGAAGTAAAAATTGGTTCTGATCAGGGGCGGACTGACAACTCATGGGGCCTCCGGGCAATAGGGGATCATGGTAGGCTGGTGGCTGTGGCTACACCCAAGGAGCATGCTTCCACTCCATTGGGTCAGTTGCACTGGAATGCACTGGAATGCAATACAATGATCCCATAATCCCTAAGCCACTTTCTCTTTCTGGCATTGTGAACAGAGTGGCCATGTGACCACCATGATGCACAGGGTAGCCCCAGGGCTTATTTTCAGCACCTCCAGCAATGAATGTATGTGATAGTATGGCGAGCTGGGGTGTGATGGAGGGTCTATTAATGCTGGCTGATGGGTGATCTATTATTGCATGGTGGTATATTGTTGCTGGATAAGTATACTGGTGCTGGTGGGGATCTATTTGTTGCTAGGGTGTCCATTGTTACTGGAGGGGATCTACTGTTGAGGGTGGGGTCTATTGTTTCTGGCTGCTGGAGAGCCTGCTGATCAGGTGCGGACTGACAACTCATGGGGCCACCGGGCAATAGGGGATCATGGGGCCCCTGTGTCCTTGCCCAAACTCAAAAAAGCCTATGAAAAAGGTACCAGGGACATCTCATGGGGCCCCCTACTGACCCCGGGCCCTCGGGCAGTGCCCGAGTTTCCAAATGGTCAGTCCGCCCCTGGTTCTGATGGATCTAACTGTAGGTGCAGTCTACTTTCTTCACTGCAGGTGGCACTCTTCTGCAGAGGCACTGAGTTCAAGAGGCACATGGTTCTTCTATGGTTGCTGGGGTAACTGAGGAAGGTATCCCATTGGATTCTGCCATCCCATGTGACTGTAGCAGCCATCTTGGGTCAAGCAAAGCCTTTTTAAGGCTCTGGCTCCCAGGTTTGGCATGCATTTTGATAGTCATTAGGGAAGAGGATTCAGACAGAAATAAACAAACTAAGATATGTATTGGATGGGCAAAAATGGCAAGCAAAAGCTAAAGATAATTAAATGAGAATTAACGGGGCACCGATCATCAATGGGTGTATAAGGAACGCAATCCCCAAGCAGGTCAGGAGCAGCTAACTGGTTTGTGTGTTATAGCCCTCGACTGATAGAAGAAAAAATTGGTTCTGATGGATCTAACTGTAGGGAGGTGCAGTCTACTTTCTTCACTGTAGGTGGCATTCTTCTGCAGAGGCACTGCAGTTAGAGAGGAGTTCAAGAGGAACATGGTTCTTCTATGGTTTCCAGGGTAACTGAGGAAGCAATTCTATTGGATGCTGCCACCCCATGTGACTGTAGCAGCCATCTTGGGTCAAGCAAAGCCTTTTTAAGGCTCCGGCTCCCAGGTTTGGCATGCATTTTGATAGTCATTAGGGAATAGGATTCAGACAGAAATGAACAAGCTAAGATATGTATTGGATGGGAAAAATGGCAAGCAAAAGCCAAGAATAATTAAATGAGAATTAACGGGGTTAATAGCCCTCGACTGATAGAAGTAAAAATTGGTTCTGATGTATCTAACTGTAGGCAGGTGCAGTCTACTTTCTTCACTGCAGGTGGAACTCTTCTGCAGAGGCACTGCAGTTGGAGAGGAGATCAAGAGGAACATGGTTATTCTATGGTTTCCAGGGTAACTGAGGAAGCAATCCCATTGGATGCTGCCACTCCATGTGACTGTAGCAGCCATCTTGGGTCAGGCAAAGCCCTTTTAAGGCTCTGGCTCCCAGGTTTGGCATGCATTTTTTGCGAGTTGGTAGAGTAGGTACAGGGACCCCATCTGGTAGGGACAGAACCAGTGGCAGCGAAAGGTTTCTGATGAGGAAGGAAAGCGTAGGGCTCACAATCTTCCTGGACATCCTCCTACAAGAAGGCCAGGCTACAGTCTGCCCCTCTCAACAGGCGCTGTTAGTCTGGCTGAATCCTTCTCTCTACACGCTGTTGGAACTGTGAGTGTTCCCAGTTTGGCTGCCTTCCCACTGGGCTGTTAGTGAACTGCTTTTGCATTGGGCAGCACAGTGGCTAAATAGTTAGCACTTCTGCTTGGCAGTACTAGGGTCATTGGTTCGAATCCCAACCATGGCACCACCTGCCTGGAGTTTGCATGTTCTCCCTGTGCCTGCATGGGTTTCCTCTAGGTACTTCGGTTTCCTCCCACACTCAAAAGACATGCGGGTGGGTTAATTGGCTCCTGTCGAAATTGGCCCTAGTATGTGTATGTATGAGGGTGAGTTAGGGACCTTAGATTGTACACCCCATTGAGGGTTAGGGACTGATGTGAATGTACAATATATATGTAAAGCACTGCATAAATTGATGATGCTATATAAGTACCTATAATAAATAAATTATTTAATTACAAATTCTTTCATTGCACTGGGACTGTGTGTGTCATTGCCGCCGCAGCACACTGCACCCCACTGCACCCCACCTACATACCATAAAGAAATGTTTCCTTCAAAGAAGCTGATCCATGACTAAATAAAGCATAGGTGGACCCTGCTCTGGTCCTGGATGCTACCTCTCTTCTAGCAACAAAGGAATCGCTTACCAGATGGTAAATTCTTAAATGGAGGAACGTCTTGTACAAACGTTTATCTAATTTGAAGGACTTCAGTGTCCTTAGGAGATGCTAATCCTCATCAAGAGTTAAAATAGGTCCCTTAGTGCATTCCCTCATGGATTTATGAACATTAAGAATGCTCAAGTCCTGCAGTAGGGGAAGGCTTTTTATTCCCCAAAACATGTACACTCACAAACACGTTATTAGGTCAAACTTGCTAGTCCCAGGTTGGACCCCCTTTTGCCTTCAGAACTGCCATAATTCCTCATGGCATAGATTCAAAAAGGTGTTGGAAACATTCCTCTGAGATTCTGGTCCATATTAACCTCCCTGGCGGTATGATTATTTCAGATTTTTGGTGCTGAAAGCGGTACCATTATTTTGCATGGAAATATGTAGTTTTTTTATTGTAGGCTGTAATTTTTAGCAATAACTCACTGAAATCTGTCCGAACAAGAGTCTAGTAAACATCCCGGGGATGATAAAATTTGAAACACGAAATCATAAATTATAATTTAATAAATAATCATAAAAAATAATAATATAATAATAATACATTTAATTCAATAATATAATCAAACCGAAAACACTGAAATTTGAAATATAGCGCCAAGTTCTCACATCGCTGAGCAAAGTCGCAGAATCGTTTTCAGTGTCTGATGACGAATTTCCTCCACGAATCATTATCACTCAATTCTGCAAGTGGTTCTGATTTACTATCGCTGTTCTCTAGCCGGTCTAAAACCGCTTTTGACCTAAAGGGACATTTTTTGGACGCCATGGATTTTTCTAAGTTTCCAGGCAGAAAGACAGACAAAATGTAGGCAGGGCACAGGACAAAGCACTAGGGACAATATGTATGTGAAATGGGTTGAAACAGCAATGTTTTACTGTGAAAAATGTGTTTTGAAAAAAATGACATTTTTTAAAATTTTCAAATTTCCCGCCGCCGCCGCCGCCCGTACGTCCCGACGTCACGGGGACCGGAACACAGAAGCCGGATGCCGGCATCAGCCGGAGGAGATGGCCGGGGATGCTGCAGGGGACACATCGTGGGAGCGAAGGACAAATGTAAGTGCTGCAGGGACTCCCTATGCAGCGCCGCATGGTAAGCCCGAGTGTAGCTCGGGGTTACCGCTTTTGGTACTAAAACTCTACCCCGAGCTACACTCGGGAATACCGCCAGGGAGGTTAACATGATAGCATCAGATAGTTGCTGCAGATTTGTCGGCTGCACATCCATGATGCGAATCTCCCGTTTCAGCAAATCCCAAAGTTGTTCTATTGGATGGAGATCTGGTGACTGTGGAGGCCAATGGAGTACAGTGACCTCATTGTCATGTTCACGAAACCAGTTGGAGATGATTTGAGCTTTGTGACATGGTGCCTTATCCTGCTGGAAGGAGCCATCAGAAGATGGGGACACTGGAGTCATAAAGGGATGGACATGGTCAGCAACAATACTCAGGTAGGCTGTGGTGTTTAAACAATGCTCAATTGGTACTAAGGGGCTCAAAGTGTGCTAAGAGAATATCCCCCACACCATGACACCACCAGCCTGAACCATTGATACAAGGCAGGATGGATCCACCACACCATGACACCACCACCACCAGCCTGAACCATTGATACAAGGCAGGATGGATCCACCACACCATGACACCACCACCACCAGCCTGAACCATTGATACAAGGCAGGATGGATCCATGCTTCCATGTTGTTTATGCCAAATTCTGACCCTACCATCTGAATGTTGCAGCTGAAATCCAGACTCATCAGATCATGCAACATTTTTCCAATCTTCTATTGTCCAGTTTTGGTGAACTTGTAGCCTTCATTTCCTGTTCTTAGCTGACAGGAGTGGCACCTGGTGTGGTCTTCTTCGATTCGATGCGAATATATTCGCTGCGAATTTAACTTATAAAAAGGGTTTCTAGGCTTCAGAGAGCCTTTATATTAGTGCAGAACACTGTACCTTTAATTTAAATGCCCTTGGAGTCTGCTGGGGAAGAGAAATAATACTGTCAGTCAGTATGACATGCAGATGAGTGCCGTCGATCTTAGAATCACCGCACACTTCACTCATTTGGGCAGTCACGGGGCCAAAACCAGAGTGTGGAGCCACAGTGTGGCGGTGGAGGCAGCAGCAATGGGAGGCCATACAGCACCCTATGACAAAAATGGAACCCACCAGCAGTGTGAGGAGACCTGAAAGTGGCACATGGCAGAGTGTGGCGATGGACACAGCAGCAATGGGAGGCCGTACAGGGACCCATGAGAGACTCTGGACTTGGCAGCAGCATGAGGAGGCGGTACGGGGGCCCATGGCAGATTACGGGCCTGGCAGCAGCAATGGGAGGCCCGTAATCTGCCAGCACCCTATGACAAAATGGAACCCACCAACAGTGTAAGGAGACCTGAAAGTGGCACATGGCAGAGTGTGGCGATGAAGTCAGCAGCAATGGGAGGCCGTACAGGGACCCATGAGAGACTCTGGACTTGGCAGCAGCATGAGGAGGCGGTACAGGGGCCCATGGCAGAGTGGCGAAGCGTAAGCAGCTTAAATTGAAGGCCATACAGAGGCCTATGTTAAAAATAATAACATGTTTGGGGCATGATTCATGGCGGATTTAGTCAGTTGTGTCAGGAACTGGTGGTTTGAAATCCAGACTAATCCACGCCTGATTCATTTTCACAAACGTGAGTCTCTCCACACTTTGGGTGGACAGTCGTGTCCTCCGTGGAGTTACAATACCTCCTGCTGCACTAAACACGCGCTCCGATGCCACGTTACTGGCCGGGCATGACAGCCTTTCAAGGGCAAATTCAGCTAGTTGGGGCCAAAGGTCAAGTTTCGTTGCCCAGTAGTCAAGGGGATTGTCTACCTCGGTTGGCAGGGTGCTGTCCAAGTAGGCCCGAGCCTGTTGTTTGAGGTCCTGCTCCAGGTCCACCTGATGCTGCTGCTGCTGCTGCGGCTGGTTAGTAGTTTCCTCACTGCGCTGGTGAAGAAAGCTACTCATCATCGACTGCAGACTGAGGCAGCCGCTGCTGGTGGAGCTGCCACTGCTCCTACCACCCCACCCCTCCCCTGCTGCCATAGCAGCGGAACGCGAGCGCACAGGGCCCACAGTGTCTGAGGATGGACGTTGGCACAGAAAGGCAGAGACCAACTGACTACATAGGTGGTTTTTATAGTACGTTATTTTGGCCTCCCTCTCAGCAGGTGTGAAAAAGGCCACCATTTTTGAACGGTAGCGAGGGTCCAACAAGGTGGACAGCCAAAAGTCATCCCTCTGTCTGATGGTTATTATTCGGCTGTCGCTACGCAAGCAACCGAGCATGCTATGGGCCATTTGTGCCAAGGAATGCGAGGGACTCCCTGCCTCCATCTCCACAGCATACTGCCACAGTGCGTCTGGGTCCTCTGTCTCCTCCTCCTCCTCTACCAGATGCTCCTGCTCCTCCACTCCTGTCCGCTGAGTGGAAAAACCACCCATTTCACTCAATAATTCCTGAGCACCAATGTCCTCCTCTACCTCCTCCTCTTCTTCCTGTCCTGCCCCCACAGGGGTCATGTGGCGTTGAGATCTGTGCGCCATGTCTACCGCACCCTGACCAGCCATTGTTAACAGCATTTGTTCCAGGACGTGCAACAGAGGAATGACGTCGTTCATCCCATAGTCCTGCCGACTCACGAATAGCGTGGCCTCCTCAAAGGGCCTGAGCAAGCGGCAGGTGTCACGCATGAGCTGCCAATGGCTGACATCGAAGTTACACAGGGGAGTACCTTTATCCGCTTGTAACATCAGGAAATCGGTGATGGCCTTTCGCTGTTCGTAAAGGCGGTTAACATATGTAGGGTTGAATTCCACCTTGTTGCAACGTCGCAGATCAGGCGATGCTGTGGAATTCCGTTCTGCCGCTGCAGCTCAAGGAGGGTGTGCTTTGCGGTGTAGGAATGGCTGAAATGCATGCAAAGTTTACGTGACATTTTAAGGATGTCTTGCAGTGGGATGGTGGATTTTAGGAACCACTTGACAACCAGATTGAACACGTGAGCCATGCATGGCGCATGGCACAACCTTCCTTGACGCAGAGCAGACACCATGTTCTTTCCGTTGTCGGTCAACATGGTTCCGATTTTCAGTTTGCGCGGAGACAGCCATCTGTCGATTTCTCTGTTCATTGCACTCAGAAGTTCCTCCCCTGTGTGACTACGTTCGCCAAGGCATACCAGGTGCAGCACAGCGTGACACCATTGCGCCCTGCACATGTGATATGCCGGTCGGGTAATGGGACTTGGCACGGGGGTGGCGGCTGAGGACACGGCGGAAGAAGAGGTGGTAGAGGCGGACATCTTTGCTGGACCAAGGACGTGCAAACGTGGAGGCAAAAGCGGCGTGACCTGTCCAAGTTGCTGGTGCGGCTGTGCCGGCACCACGTTCACCCAGTGGGCCGTAAATGACATGTACTGTCCCTGACCGTAGTTACAGCTCCACACGTCGGCGCTGCCATGCACTTTGGCAGAGACCGACATGCTCAAAGACTGGCCCACCATCTCTTCTACATGTGAATGCAGGGCTGGCACTGCCTTTTTGGTGAAGAAGTGCCGGCTTGGCACTCTCCACCGCGGCGCGGCACAAGCCATCATTTCTCGGAAAGGTGCTGAGTCCACCACTTGGAAAGGGAGGGACTGCAGCACCAGCAATTTGGACAGGAGGACGTTCAGCTTCTGCACCGTCGGGTGCGTGCTCGCAAACTGTTGTCTCTTGGAAACGGATTCCAAGAAAGACTGCTGACGGAATCCGTGAAGAGGAGTAGCAGGAGAAGGAGCATCTGAATGAGCGGAAGATGCCAACGAGCGACAACTCCCCTCAGCAGAGGTGTTGGAGCCTTGACTGGCTGATAGAGGGTGATTGACGTCGGGTGACGGAGCAAGTAACGGAGCGGGTGATGGAGCGGGGGCTGGGGCAGGCAGAACCGCCGTATCTTTATCACGGTTTTCCCAGGCCACCAAATGGCGACGCTGCATATGCTGCCGCAACGCTGTAGTCCCAATTTGGGCCCCCTGGCCACGCTTGACTTTCTGGCCACATAGTCGACATACGGCTACGTTTACTTCCTCGGGCGGCTTGACGAAAAATTGCCACACCGCCGAGTAGGAAACTTTGCCCCCGCTACTCCTCACTGGCTGACTGCTACTTCCTCCGTGCACACCGGCACCACTACTGGCCGTGGTGGTAGGCTGCAGTGGAGCTGGTGCTCTACTCCGTGGCCGTTTGCCTCCACTGACACTGCTGTGACCCTGCTGCCTCCTGGGCAACCCACCAACTGTTTTGCTCGCTGCCAAGCTGGCACCCTCTTCTCCTGATGATGCGGAAGCAATAGCCTGATGACGACGAGGCTGCCAAGTGCGATCAGCCTCATCATCATCAATTAGGGTCTCCGCCTCACTACTAGCCCCCTCGGCTGCGTGTGGGTCAGGAGACAGACCTGTCTCTAGACCGGCTACCGAGCCACTCTCCTCGCCACTACTTCTTCGCCTGGCTGCTGAAGAGGCGGATGTCTCCCCCTGTTCCTGACCGCCCTCTGTTAGCTCTTCCTCACTGTACAGTGGGGCTGAGCCCACAGCATGCGATACTTCGCTTGGTGAGGGAACACCAAAGGACAGGGGCAGGTAGAGGACACGTGATTTCAGTGGGCTTGCTCCCGGGCCATGCCAACTAACGGTTGTGTCTGACGTACCCACCGACCGTTGGCTGTAGGTGTCAGAGGTGACCTGGGAAGAGGAAGATGACCGAGCCAACCAATCGATGACGGCAGGGTTGTCGGTGGAGACACGACCGCTGGATGACACCGGTAGCACTGGCCTCTGGTTGCGAATAGTGCTGCCTCGACCCCTTCCTCTGCTGCCACGTCTGCTCGCTCCTAAAACATTGCCTCCACTGCCACTCCTCTGCATGTTGTCTGACATACTCTTTAATTCAACGATTCTGTGTCCCTGAGTAACAATTCTGTGTCCCTCAGTAACAATTCTGTGTCTGTCCTTGAGTAACAATTCTGTGTCCCTGAGTAACAATTCTGTGTCCCTCAGTAACAATTCTGTGTCCCTGAGTAACAATTCTGTGTCCCTGAGTAACAATTGTGTGTCCCTCAGTAACAATTCTGTGTCTGTCCCTGAGTAACAATTCTGTGTCCCTCAGTAACAATTCTGTGTCTGTCCCTGAGTAACAATTCTGTGTCCCTCAGTAACAATTCTGTGTCCCTCAGTAACAATTCTGTGTCCCTCAGTAACAATTCTGTGTCTGTCCCTGAGTAACAATTCTGTGTCCCTCAGTAACAATTCTGTCTCTGTCCCTGAGTAACAATTCTGTGTCTGTCCCTGAGTAACAATTCTGAGTCCCTGAGTAACAATTCTGTGTCCCTCAGTAACAATTCTGTGTCCCTCAGTAACAATTCTGTGTCTGTCCCTCAGTAACAATTCTGTGTCTGTCCCTGAGTAACAATTATGTGTCCCCGAGTAACAATTCTGTGTCCCCGAGTAACAATTCTGTGTCCCTGAGTAACAATTCTGTGTCCCTCAGTAACAATTCTGTGTCCCTCAGTAACAATTCTGTGTCCCTCAGTAACAATTCTGTGTCTTTCCCTGAGTAACAATTCTGTGTCCCTCAGTAACAATTCTGTGTCCCTCAGTAACAATTCTGTGTCCCTTAGTAACAATTCTGTGTCTGTCCCTGAGTAACAATTCTGTGTCCCTGAGTAACAATTCTGTGTCCCTCAGTAACAATTCTGTGTCCCTCAGTAACAATTCTGTGTCCCTCAGTAACAATTCTGTGGCTGTCCCTGAGTAACAATTCTGTGTCCCTGAGTAACAATTCTGTGTCCCTCAGTAACAATTCTGTGTCCCTCAGTAACAATTCTGTGTCCCTCAGTAACAATTCTGTGTCTGTCCCTGAGTAACAATTCTGTGTCCCTCAGTAACAATTCTGTGTCCCTCAGTAACAATTCTGTGTCTGTCCCTGAGTAACAATTCTGTGTCCCCGAGTAACAATTCTGTGTCCCTGAGTAATAATTCTGTGTCCCTGAGTAACAATTCTGTGTCCCTCAGTAACAATTCTGTGTCCCTCAGTAACAATTCTGTGTCTGTCCCTGAGTAACAATTCTGTGTCCCTCAGTAACAATTCTGTGTCCCTCAGTAACAATTCTGTGTCTGTCCCTGAGTAACAATTCTGTGTCCCTGAGTAACAATTCTGTGTCCCTGAGTAACAATTCTGTGCCCCTGAGTAACAATTATGTGTCCCTCAGTAACAATTCTGTGTCCCTCAGTAACAATTCTGTGTCTGTCCCTGAGTAACATTCTGTGTCCCTGAGTAACAATTCTGTGTCCCTCAGTAACAATTCTGTGGCTGTCCCTGAGTAACAATTCTGTGTCCCTCAGTAACAATTCTGTGTCCCTGAGTAACGATTCTGTGTCCCTGAGTAACAATTCTGTGTCCCTCAGTAACAATTCTGTGTCCCTCAGTAACAATTCTGTGTCTGTCCCTGAGTAACAATTCTGTGTCTGTCCCTGAGTAACCATTCTGTGTCTGTCCCTGAGTAACAATTCTGTGTCTGTCCCTGAGTAACAATTCTGTGTCTGTCCCTGAGTAACAATTCTGTGTCCCTCAGTAACAATTCTGTGTCCCTCAGTAACAATTCTGTGTCCCTCAGTAACAATTCTGTGTCTGTCCCTGAGTAACAATTCTGTGTCTGTCCCTGAGTAACAATTCTGTGTCCCTAAGTAACGGTTCTGTGTCCCTAAGTAACGATTGTGTGTGCCTAAGTAACGGTTCTGTGTCCCTAAGTAACGGTTCTGTGTCCCTAAGTAACGATTGTGTGTGCCTAAGTAACGGTTCTGTGTCCCTAAGTAACGATTCTGTGTCCCTAAGTAACGGTTCTGTGTCCCTAAGTAACGGTTCTGTGTCCCTAAGTAACGATTCTGTGTCCCTAATACAGAGAGGTCTGTCTCTCTTGACCAGAGGCAAATGGAGAATTGTAAGATGGCCGCAATTTATAGCTCCACCATTACACAGTGCTGGCTGGCTGGCTGCTGATTGGCTAATGCGATCACATGTCATGAATGAATGCATTATGGGTCAGCGCGCCTTGTCTGCGCGCCTTCCCAGAGATCCCTGCTCCGTCGCCGCACATGTCGCCGCCATTTTTGGAAAAATTTCGATTCGCGCATCCGAAGTCTGCTAATCGAAATCGAATCGAAATTTTTCTAATATTCGAAACGAATTCCACTTCGCCGAGTTCGATTCGCTCATCTCTAATAATAATCCCAATATTCTCAAACACAAGTCAGCCTCAAATAACCTGCTTAGTTCCAACGCCGAAGCTAGATGTACATGTAAGCACGCAATGTGAAGATCGCACGCCAACATTCGATGGCAAGTGCACCCAACCAGGAGCGGACTGACCATTTGGAGACTTGGGCATTGCCCGAGGGCCCAGGGTCAGTAAGGGGCCCCATGAGATGCCCCTGGTACCTTTTTCATAGGCTTTTTTGAGTTTGGGCAAGGACACAGGGGCCCCATGATCCCCTATTGCCCGGGGGGCCCCATGAGTTGTCAGTCCGCCCCCACACCCAACTGTAGTGTCCTCATCTAGTTTGACTGCTAGGCTAAGATTAGTTTTTGGCTTCACTTCAGCCAGTAGATCAGCAATTGAATGATTTTGTGTGATCAGAGTTTACAGGCTGGGTGTTTGATTTCTCCCACTTGCTTCTGGAAGAAGCTTTCAGAATATCCAGTCCTTGGAAGGAGGTGTCCAGAATGTGGCTGGGGAGGTGATAAATGTTTGGGAGGCCTTTCCAGAGTGTTCTTTCCTCTTCACGAAGGGTTCTAGTTCTCCTGGGTTGCTGCCCCTAGGAGAGAGCTACTGATACAAGAGATTGCAGTCTGGGCCTCAGGAGAAGCTGGGCTGAGGGCCTGGAGGTGAGTGCTAATACATTTTGCTGGAGGGCTCTCTCCTGAAGTCCTGGTCTGGAGAAGGATCTTTTAGCTCCATCTTGGAGGATCTACTTGTGGATGTTGGGTGGTAGGCAGCTCCTGGAGCATTGTGAGTAAAGACCTGATTTGGGACTGTAATGTGTGCTGCTCTTGTAAGGATTTTCTGCTAAGATGTTTTTCCTCCCATGGCTTGTTATTTACTTTTTAACAGCTTCTCGTCCGGCTTATAGCAGATTGACAGGAAGTTCCTCCTTCTGAGTGGATGTCACATGATGTCCTCTCAGAAGGCACCACTCAGCTGCAAAGCCTTGCAGTACAACAATCTGTCACTGGCTGTCCACCAGACACAGCTGATTACTTATTACTACACCGGTCAGCTGCCAGCGTCATGTGATCGATGTGACCAATAACAGCAGATTGCATGACAATTGTAAACAATGGATGGCTTCCTTTTATGCCATCCATTGTATACAATTGTGTTGCTAGCTGTGATTGGTCACAGGGATCACATGGTACAGACAGGGTCAATCACAGTCAATCTGTATTATGTAATTAGCTTTGGCCAATCATAGCTAATCACAAAGGACACTGAATAGATCAGTGTAATTCAGTAAAACTGGTTGCTTATATCAATGAAATTCATTGGTATAAGCAATCATAATGTAATTAAAAAAAAAAGTACTGATCAGTTCTCCAGAGTAGTACAGTGTTACTATGGTAACGCTGTATTGCTCGGGTCACAGTGCGTAATAAAAATAAAATTGTAAATAAAAAGGAAAATAATGTAACAAAAAAAGATCAAAATAAAAAATATATATTAAAATAAAGGATTGGGTAGAAAGAGTGGAGAAGATATATAGAGTGAAAGGAACTTTGCCATATGGAAGGAGATAAAATGGAGGTCTTCCATGCAAGATGGGAAAAGTGAGTACAATTTAAAAAGTCAGATTTATACCTAAAACATGTGAAATAGGGAAAATAAGTTAAAGGGGATAAATATAGTATAATGTCAGTATTACTCAAGGAATAGGATTTTTAGTATGAAATTAAAAGCGCATAATCAAAGGGGGGTTAAGGGGGGGGGGGATAAGAAAGGGGAGGGGTAAAAGGTCACCAAGACTAAGGATATATGTGGGAATGTTTGACAGATATATGTAATGTATTCTATCTGTTTTATTCTTTTTGTATATTTAACCACTTCCAGGCCGGACACTTTTACCCCCTTCCAGTCCGGACACTTTCCCCCCCTTCCAGTCCAGACACTTTCCCCCCCTTCCAGTCCGGACACTTTCCCCCCCTTCCAGTCCGGTCGGTTTCACCCCCTTCCATTCTGGACACTTTCACCCCCTTCCAGTCCAGACACTTCCCCCCCCTTCCAGTCCGGACACTTTCCCCCCCTTCCAGTCCGGATACTTTCCCCCCCTTCCAGTCCGGACACTTTCCCCCCCTTCCAGTCCGGACACTTTCCCCCCTTCCAGTCCAGACACTTTCCCCCCCTTCCAGTCTGGACACTTTCCCCCCTTCCAGTCCGGACACTTTCCCCCCCTTCCAGTCCGGACACTTTCCCCCCCTTCCAGTCCGGACACTTTCTCCCCTTCCAGTCCGGACACTTTCCCCCCCCCTTCCAGTCTGGACACTTTCAACCCCCCCCCCGGCCAATTTTCAGCTTTCAGCTCTATCACACTTTGAATGACAATTGCGCGGTCATGCCACACTGTATCCATATGAATTTTTTAGCATTTTTTGAGACAGATAAAGGTTTATATTGGTGGTATTTATTCACCGCTGGGATTTTTATTTTTTTTTTGCTACATAAATGAAAAAGTCCAAAAATGTTGAAAAAAGTGTTTTTCTTATAAAATTTTGCAAATAAATAATATTTCATCATAAATCTTAGCACAAATTTATTCAATTATCTTTTTATTAGAAAAAAAAAAATAAGCCAAATTAGTTTATAACCAAAAATTATAATTAAAAAAAAAAAGTTTTACATTTTTATTTTATATTTTTATATTATTATTTATGTTTTTTTTGAACATATTGTCACTTGTGGGGGGTGATGAAGATTTTTTTATTTATTTTTACACTGATTGCTTTTACACCCATAAAGGCTGGAAAAGCAATCATTTCTCCTCTCTGGCTGCATTCTTGAAGCCATTGAGAAATGCTGTGTGAGCTGTGATTGGTCACAGCTTGTCACATGGTACAAGGCTGTTGTGAATGGCCCTGTACCATGTGATCTCGGTGATCATTCACAGATTTCACACGTAGTAAGCAATAATATCAGAAGTGACATCTTGCTTACTACTATTCATGTGATCACTGATTGGCCAATCAGTGATCACACGATCGGGACCTCGCAGAGAGGTCCCATATGACGATCGGTGTTCCACTGTGTCCTCCGGACACAGCGGGCAACGGATCGCGATGCTGCGCACTCCCAGGGAGCGCGCACAGCTTGAAAATGCGGGTGCCGTTTAGGAACGGCAACTCGCCCCTGGACTGCCACCGTAAAAACAGCAGCCGGACGGGAACTGGTTAAAATGGTGATTTGAAAAACAATAATAAAATATAATAATAAATAATATATAATAATATAATAATAAATAATATATAATAATAATATAATAATAAATAATATATAATAATATAATAATAAATAATATATAATAATAATAAATAATATATAATAATAATATAATAATAAATAATATATAATAATATAATAATAAATAATATATAATAATAATATAATAATAAATAATATATAATAATATAATAATAAATAATATATAATAATAATAAATAATATATAATAATAATATAATAATAAATAATATTTAAATTAAAATAAAAAAGGTTTGCCGGAATTTTTTCCTTCATTCAGAGTCTTTTATTATCTCCCCCCCCCCCTTTAAAAACTTTACTTGCTACTTTTTCAGAAGCGATTTCTATTCAGCAAAAATGGCAGCAAGACAGCCGTAGCCGGGGAGCTTCACCCTGCCGAGCGAGAAAGAAATGATTGTTCTAACGAGACACAATCTCCAGTGATCAGCCCTCTCCTCCCCGTTGTCACGTCTTTCGGTCGGCTCGCAGATGCTGGGGAGTCATCCTATGTCCTTGAATAAATGTCAGAAGTCAACCGTCGCTTTTCTTCCCGAAGAATAGCCGCAGCAGCTCCTTCCAGCGCTCTATCCATTTGCAGATTTCCCCGCCAGGCCGGTGTGTAAACACGAGTTAAATTTTCATTATTAGACACCAGCCCGCTGAGCCGCGATGAGGTCCCCCACAAATAATGACGCTACCCGATGCTAACTTATTCCGCACATGTCTGTGCTAATTGCGAAGATTCGATTGCGACGGGGGAATGTTCCGCGGTGCATGTTTAACAGCATCCCGCTTTTCTGTAGGTTGAACAGTTTGCTTCGGGTTCCCGGGGTGCACTTTAAGTACTTTTTAATTAACAGAAAGAACGGGAAATGATACAAAATTTTGGTTTAATGAGATGGTCTCTTTGGTTGTCAGAGGTGGTCGTAAGTGACTGTGTTTCATCCAGAAAGTCATTTGTCCTTTATTGGCCTGCAGAGGAAAAAACACTCATTTTCAGGCGGGATTCTGCTGTTTTGTGTGCGCTTTTAAAAATAAGCAATTCTAGCAATGTGCTTTTGTGATGTGTGCATGGTGTAAAGGGCCAATATAGACTGGAAAAATGTGACCTTTGCATATACTTCTTTAGTGTGTTCTTGCCGCAATACAAAGCACCTAGTGTGACTTCTGTCTGCTCTCCTTCTGCTGTGTGGGTCACTACTGACCAGGGGCGGACTGACCATTTGGAAACTCAGGCACTGCCCGAGGGCCCGGGGTCAGTAGAGGGCCCCATGAGATGCCCCTGGTACCTTTTTCATAGGCGTTTTTGAGTTTGGGTAAGGACACAGGGACCCCATGATCCCCTATTGCCTGGGGGCCCCATGAGTTGTCAGTCCACCCCTGTTCTGACAGGTTATATATCGACACCAAGCAATCCCACAGCAGGCGGTTGACAGTCTCACCTGTCAGCTGTACATGTTTCCCTATGGGGGGGGTCCATTCCCACCATTCAAGTCTCAAATTACACTCAGCACACTGCTCAGTACTTTGCAGTGTGTGACATCAGATCCCCACCCCCTGACAGAAATGCTGTATACATTTTGGACTGTGAATGGACGTAGACGGCAGATAAACAGGTACAAATAGGATTTGTTTCCTTTCTGTGTATCACCTGAGGCCAGTCACATCATTTGGGTGTATGGAAGAGTTTGCAACAGGGGCGGACTGACAACTCATGGGGCCCCCGGGCAATAGGGGATCATGGGGCCCCTGTGTCCTTGCCCAAACTCAAAAAAGCCTATGAAAAAGGTACCAGGAGCATGTCATGGGTCCTTAGTGACCCCGGGCCCTCGGGCAGTGCCCGAGTTTCCAAATGGTCAGTCCACCCCTGTGCCCTACAGAACTTGCACCTCGATAGGTTGGGCTTGCTAACATTAACCCCCCACCTTCCAACTTGCTTGTTTGTTTCTAATCTCCTAGGATCCTTTTGGATATTATACACTAAATTGCCAAAAGTATTGGGCCACCTGCCTTTCCACGCACATGAACTGTAATGGCCCCCCAGTCTTAGTCTAGGGTTCAGTATTGAGTTGGCCTCGCCCTTTCCATGCACATGAACTTTAATGGCCTCCCAGTCTTAGTCCGTAGGGTTCAATATTGAGTTGGCCCCGCCCTTTCCACACACATGACCTTTAATGGCCCCCCAGTCTTAGTCCGTAGGGTTCAATATTGAGTTGGCCCCGCCCTTTCCACGCACATAACCTTTAATGGCCCCCCAGTCTTAGTCCGTAGGGTTCAATATTGAGTTGGCCCCGCCCTTTCCACACACATGACCTTTAATGGTCTCCCAGTCTTAGTCCGTAGGGTTCAATATTGAGTTGGCCCCGCCCTTTCCACACACATGACCTTTAATGGCCTCCCAGTCTTAGTCCGTAGGGTTCAATATTGAGTTGGCCCCGCCCTTTGCAGCTATTATTATTATTATTATTATTATACAGTATTTATAAAGCGCCAATAGTTCGCTCAGCACTGTACATTACAAAGGGGGACAGAACATGTGACAGAACAATACCAATACAATGCAAAACATGAGGGGATTGAGGGCCCTGCTCTTTCGAGCTTACAATCTAGGAGGGAGGGGATGGTGGTACAGGAGGAGATAGCTGTGGGGGGTGGAGTGGTAGGAAGAGTGGAGGAGGTCAGCAAGTTAGCGGGGGGTGGGGTAGGCTTCCCTGAAGAGTTTGGTTTTCAGGGTGCGCCTAAAGGAGAGGAGAGTAGGTGATAATCTGATGGGTTGGGGCAGGGAGTTCCAGAGGATGGGTGACACCCTGGAGAAGTCCTGGAGGCGGGCATGGGAGGAGGAGACCAGGGAACTAGAGAGAAGGAGGTCTTGTGAGGAGCGGAGTGTGCGTGTTGGGCGGTACTTGGATATTAGGTCAGTGATGTAGTTCGGGGCAGTATGGTGGACAGCTTTGTACGTCAGCGTTAGGATTTTGAATTTGATCCGTTGCGCAATCGGAAGCCAGTGGAGGGATTGGCAGAGGGGGGTGGCGGAGACAGAGCGGTTGGAAAGGTGAATGAGTCTGGCAGCCGTATTCAGGATCGACTGAAGCGGGGATAGCCAGCGGCGAGGCAGGCCAGTGAGGAGGGAGTTGCAGTAGTCGAGTCGTGATATGATGAGGGAGTGGATGAGCTGTTTAGTGGTTTCTGGGGTTAGGAACGTGCGGATTTTGGTGATGTTGCGGAGGTGGAGTCTGCATGTTGCGGAGGTGGAGTCTGCACGAGTTTGTTAAAGATTGGACTTGGGGTTGAAAGGATAGGTTGGAGTCCAGAATTACACCAAGTACTCTGGCCTGCAGGGCGGGTTTGATGGTAGCGTTGTTGGATGTGACGGAGAAATCAATGGGGATTGGTGTCCGGGCTGGGGGGAAGACAAGAAACTCGGTTTTGGAGAGGTTCAGTTTAAGGAAGTGGAGCGACATCCAGTCTGATATGTCGCTCAGTAGGTGTGTGATTCGGGCTGAGACCAAGGGGGTGAGGTGGGGAGTTGAGAGATAGATTTGTGTGTCGTCGGCATAGAGGTGGTAGTTGAAGCCGAGAGAGTGTATGAGTTGGCCAAGGGAGGAGGTATAGATGGAGAAGAGAAGGGGCCCGAGGACAGAGCCTTGAGGGACCCCAACAGAGAGGGGGAGTGAGGGGGAGGTGGTAGCATTATAGGTAACGCTGAAGGAGCGTTGTGACAGGTAGGGTGAGAGCCAGGAGAGAGCAGAATCTCTGAGGCCGAGGGAGTGTAGTTTTTTGAGGAGGAGGGGGTGGTCAACTGTGTCGAAGGCCGCAGAGAGGTCAAGGAGTAGGAGCACTGAATAGTGGCCATTAGCTTTGGCAGTTAGAAGGTCGTTGGAGAGTTTGAGTAAGGCGGTTTCGGTGGAGTGTAGGTGACGGAAGCCGGACTGTAGGGGATTGAGGAGGTTGTTGTCGTTGAGGTGAGAGCATAGGCGGGTGTAGACTAGGCATTCGAGGAGTTTAGATGTAAATGGGAGCAGGGAGATGGGTCTGAGGTTGTTCAGGTCATTGGGGTCCAGGGAGGGCTTTTTAAGTATGGGGGTGATGTGTGCATGTTTCAGAGGGGAGGGGAAAGTGCCTGAGGAGAGGGAGAGATTGAAGATGTGGGTGAGGGAGCATAGGATGGAGGAGGAAGGAGGTCGTAGGAGTTGTGAGGGGATAGGGTCGAGGGGGCAGGTGGTGAGGCGGGCATCAGAGAGGATCTTGGAGACTTCCTCGATGGTAGTAAGGTCAAAGGTGCGGAGTGTGGGGGGAGCTTCAGTATGAGGAATGTAGGGTGGGGTGGAAGAGGAGGTCAGAGCAGTGGTGGGGCCGTGGGAGAGGGGTGATGAGGGGGTAGCTGAGTGAGGGTGAAGGGGGTTGGAGAGAGTTTGAGCAGCGACGAAGTCCCTGCGGGTTATGTCGAGGGGGAGGGGGGATAAGGGGGTAGCTGTGTGAGAGGGGACGGGTTGAGAGGGTGTGTGAGTTGCGGCAATGTCCTTGCGAATTGTGTCAATCTTGTTTTTGAAGTGATTGGCAATCTCAAGGGCAGTGAGTGAGGTGCTGGGTGGAGGTGGGGGTGGAGAGAGTAGAGAGTTGAAGGCGGAGAAGAGTTGGCGAGGATTGGAGGAGAGGGTCTTGATGAGGGTCAGGAAGTAGGCTTGTTTGGCTGCGTGGAGGGAGGAGGTGTAGGTGTGGAAGGCAGATTTGTAGCGGGTGAAGGCTTGTTGGGATTTGGTTTTGCGCCATAGTCGCTCCAGGGCACGACTGTGTCGTTTGAGGGTTTTGGTGTGATCAGTCTGCCAGGGCTGGAGCAGTCGGGGTCTGATGTTGCGTGTGGTTAAAGGCGCTAGTGAGTCAAGGGCTGTTGAGAGCGCGTTGTTGTAGGCAGTCATAGCCAAGTCAGGGCAGGACAGGGGGAGGATGCGGTCGTGGAGTTGATCAGCTGCAGAGTGGAGGGGGGCAGGGTTAAGGTTGCGGAGGTTACGGCTGGTAGTAGTGTGACATTTGGAGGGGTAGGCGTTGGAGGACGAGGAGATAGAGAAGGTGATCAGGTTGTGGTCAGAGAGAGGGAAGGGGGTGTTAGTGAGGTTGTGGGGAGCGCAGCGGTTGGAGAAGACAAGATCAAGGATATTCCCGTTGGAGTGGGTGGTTGATTGTATGCACTGTGCAAGTGCAAAGGAGGAGGTTAAGTGGAGGAGACGGGCTGTGTCCGGGTTGTCGAGGTTGACAGGGATGTTGAAATCCCCAAGGATGATGGTGGGTAGCTCAGAGGAGAGGAAGAAGGGTAGCCAGAAGGAGAAGTCATCCAGGAAGCGGGGTATGGATCCAGGAGGCCGGTATATCACAGCAATCTTCAGGGGGGTTGGGGAGAATAGTCGGACGCAGTGGGCCTCGAAGGAGGAGAAGGATAGGGAGGGGGGGTTTGGGAGGACCCGGAAGGTGCTCTGCGGTGACAGGAGCAGACCAACCCCACCACCTTTACGACCGTTAGGCCTGGGTGAGTGGGTCCAGGTGAGACCTCCGTAGGAGAGTGCAGCAGGGGAGGTAGAGTCAGTGGGCTGGATCCAGGTTTCGGTGATCGCTAGGAGGTTGAGGGAGCGGGAAACAAAGAGGTCGTGGATGGCGGTAAGCTTGTTGCACACCAACCGGGCGTTCAGGAGTGCATTTGAAAATGGGGGGGAGATTTTAGGGAGCAGGGGGATAGATACTAAGTTGCGGGGGTTGCAGCGGGACGTGGAGGTGGGAGGGTGTTGTGCGGTTGAGGGAGGTGGTGGAGGGCCAGGATTCGGGGAGATGTCCCCCGCGGTTTTGAGGAGGAGAAGGGTGAGAAAGGTGGCATGGGAGCGGGAGCTATAACAGCTTCAACTCTTCTGGGAAGGCCGTCCACAAGGTTTAGGAGGGTGTCTATGGGAATTTATATATATAAATCTTTACTCAGCAGAGCAGTAAAATAATACAACCAAAAAGAAAAAGCCACCACCAATAAAATGCAATTCATATTACATGTCGATGGTGTTTTATATTGTGTTTTCATCATGATTAAAGCTGAACTCTAGGCAGTTTAACTAATTGCTAGGTTTGAAAACAACCGTGAAAAGAAAGATGCTACCCCCAGGTATATTCCCCTTGGAGGTAGACTGTCGGTGCTCTGGCTTTGAGTGTCCTCCCAACACGGTCACAGCTTGAGAATAATGATTTGAAAAGCCGGTTACTCTCGGCTATGGTTGGGGCTTATTGCCAAAACAAGTAAGACATTTTATTGTACAATTTACTGGCTATAATGAAGATGAATATTTGGGAAGATGAGTAGCCAGCTCTTCAAATCATTATTTTCAAAATTGCTAGGTTTGTTTTAATATTAAATTAATTTAAGTGCCCAAAATACTTAAATAAATCCATAGTCATCTGACGTGCTGGGTCACTACCTAGGGATTGAATGGAAGGCAGGGTTAGAGGAGGGTCCTTCATCAGATGTCCATGTCACTCTCTGGAGGTGGGATGGGAGTGGAGCCTTTGTTCAAATGTCCATGTCACTACCTGGAGATGGAATGGGAGGACGGATGCTCTTCTGATGCCCATTTTACAAGTGGAGATGTGATGGGAAGGGGGTGGGAGAAGGTCTTTTCTTCAAATATCCATGTAGATACATCAAGATGGGATAGAAGGGATTCTTCAGATGTACTATTCTTCAAATGTCCATGTCATTAAATGGAGATGGGACGGGATGGGATGGGAGGAAGACCCTTCTTCAGATGTCCATGTCAGTATCTGGAGATATTATGGGGGGAGGGCTACTCTTCAGATCCACGTCACTACCTGGAGATGGAATGGGAAACGGTATGGGCGGAGGACCCTTCTTGAGATGTTCATGTCACTCCCTGGAGATGGTATTGGAGGGGGGGTGGCATGAAGACTCTTCTTCAGGTGTTCAGGTCACTAGCTGGAGATGAGATGGAAGGAGGACCCTTCTTCAACTGTCCATGTCACTACCTGGAGATGGGATGGGAAGGGAGATGGGAGGAGGACCCTTCTTTAGATATCAATGTCACTACCTGGAAATGGGATGGGGGGGCACATTTCCAGGAGATAGGATGGGATAGAGGATGGGAAGAGAGCCCTTCTTAAGATGTCCATGTCACTACCTAGAGATGGCATGGGAGTTGGGATGGGAGGAACCTCCTTCTTCAGATGTCCATGTCACTATCTGGACATGGGATGGGAGAAGTACCGTTCTTCATATGTCCATGTGACTACCTAGAGATGGGATGGGATGGGATAGGAAGGGAGATGGGATGAGAACCATTCTTCAGAAGCCCATGTTACTACCTATAGATGGCATTGGAGCTGACAATGGGAGGAGGCCCCTTCTTGAAATGTCCATGTCAACACCTGGAGATAATATGGTAGGGGTCTGTGATGCCCAGTCAAAGGCTTTAACTTCCAATTCCTTTGTTTTCCTTCTGAAATAAAAACTTGGACCAGATCCGTAGGTTAATATAAAAGCTACTTACATTAAATCCTGATTTCTGCATGTAAAACTGGACTACTCTTGTGCCTATTTATTAAAACGGATTTATCCTTCTACAGACTTGGGACATTGGAGCAGGATGGTTGTGCACATGGGGGCTGTGACCACCCTTCCCACATTTTCTATTTATTTGGTTCTTGTAATTAGATATATATAGTAAAAACTATTTTACTCTCTCAATCAGAGCCAACATTTTGGATTGACGTGCAGCACAATGGCCGCTATTTATTGTTACAAAGCAAAACCTTCACCCATCCTTCAGTTTAGGCAGTAAACAGTACCGGATTGTTGTCTATTGTACCAGCCTGAACAATTATTCTGCTGACTTATTGAATTTTCCTCGGGCCAAGAACTCTGTGCACATCCAGAGGCCAGCTGGGGAAACCAAAGTTTTCTGAAGCATAACATTCAATGGCACCATGTTGGGATTCGAAAAGCTTTCTAAAAGATAATAATTCCAAGGCCACCAACATGTATTTATGTGTGTATTTAGTTGTTGATTATTATATATGTATTCTATTTTAATTATTCATTTAAAATTTTACAGTTCTGACAAATTCTGAGGCATGACACAATGGACTTGTTGTCGGTCCAGTAAGCAGCCATGATGGAGTAATGATGTGGTGGAGTGTGACTATTAAGATTGTCCTTCAGCCGTCAGTCTTCTCTTCAGTCTTGCACAGTTGTACGCAGTGGTGTATTTTGGTTTTGTGCTGCCCAAGGCTAGACTAAAATCGGGCCCCCCCTATCTAAATTTGTCCCACCTCTTCCTGTTTAAGATCCACCCCTTAATCTGTAAACCCCACCCCTTATTTAGGCTCCACCTCAGGAGTTGGTCAGAATCTCCGGACCTAGTACAGGAGATGGTCAGGGACTGCAGACATAGTACAGGAGATGGTCAGAGACAGCAGACATAATACAGGAGATTGTCAGAGACAGCAGACATAGTACAGGAGATGGTCAGAGACAGCGGACATAGTACAGGAGATGGTCAGAGACAGCGGACACAGTACAGGAGACGGTCAGGGACTGCAGACATAGTACAGGAGATGGTCAGGGACTGCAGACATAGTACAGGAGATGGTCAGGGACTGCAGACATAGTACAGGAGATGGTCAGAGACTGCGGACATAGTACAGGAGATGGTCAGAGACTGCAGACACAGTACAGGAGATGACCAGAGACTGCGGACACAGTACAGGAGATGGTCAGAGACTGCAGACACAGTACAGGAGATGACCAGAGACTGCGGACACAGTACAGGAGATGACCAGAGACTGCGGACACAGTACAGGGGATGACCAGAGACTGCGGACACAGTACAGGAGATGACCAGAGACTGCGGACACAGTACAGGAGATGACCAGAGACTGCGGACACAGTACAGGAGATGACCAGAGACTGCGGACAGTACAGGGGATGACAAGAGACTGCGGACACAGTACAGGAGATGACCAGAGACTGCGGACACAGTACAGGAGATGACCAGAGACTGTGGACACAGTACAGGAGATGACCAGAGACTGCGGACACAGTACAGGAGATGACCAGAGACTGCGGACACAGTACAGGAGATAACCAGAGACTGCGGACACAGTACAGGAGATGACCAGAGACTGCGGACACAGTACAGGAGATGACCAGAGACTGCGGACACAGTACAGGAGATGACCAGAGACTGCGGACATAGTACAGGAGATGACCAGAGACTGCGGACACAGTACAGGAGATGACCAGAGACTGCGGACACAGTACAGGAGATGACCAGAGACTGCAGACATAGTACATGAGATGGTCACTGACTGCAGACAGATAGAAATACATAAAATATGCCCCTGGTTGTAGCGGCTCCTTTCCTGGACAAAATAGCTTACTCTGATTTCACTGCACACTGTGAGCTTCTCGCAATGTGCATCAGAAGCTGTAGCAACTGTAGATACAGCCTACCCGACTGTCCTGGCCCTCCCCTTTTATTCATTGGATTTCAGTTTTCTTAGTCATAAAGGCTCAGCATCACATGTGGGCGATACCTAGGGTGGTCTGTATGCAAATCCAGACTGATGTCCACTAGATCCACAAGATAACTCCTCCCAAGAGCCAGCCCACTACTTCCATCATGAAGGCTCTTGAGAAGAGTACTGAGGAAGGGTGCCATTATGTTTGCAGAAGGCTATGTACTCCGTGGATGACTTTTGTTGCCCTAGCATTCCCATACTCACATCCACTAGATCCACAAGACATTTTAATATTTGCATAACTCCTCCCATGAGCCAGCCCACTACTTCCATCATGATGGCTCTTGAGAAGAGTACTGAGGAAGGGTACCATCTTGTTTCCAGGAGGCTATGTACTCCTTGTAAGGCATTGTTGACCTAGCAATCCCAAAGGGCAGCTTGGGGGCACTGGTTATATCACCAGTGCCCTGGAAATGAAAGGAAGGGGGGGGGGGCACTATAAATCCAGTAAAATGGTTTGGCTGGACCTTACGAGATAAATGTAGGTTTGTCCTTAGCCACTTGCCCTCTGCCTGCTGTTTATAAACGGCAGGGCGGTGGCAGTCCAGGGGCGGGTTGCCATTCATAAACGGCACCAGCCTTTTCTAGCTGTGCGCGCTCCCTGGAAGCGCGCAGCACCGCGATCCAGTGCCCGCTGTGTCCTCCGGACACAGTGAAACACCGATCGTCGGACAGGACCTCTGTACGAGGTCCCGATCATGTGATCACTGATTGGCCAATCAGTGATCACATGCAAAGTAGTAAGCAAGATGTCACTTGTGACATCATTGCTTACTACGTGTGAAATCTGTGAATGATCACAGAGGTCACATGGTACAGGGCCATTCACAACATTCATGTGACAAGCTGTGACCAATCACAGCTCACTCAGTACTTCTCAATGACTGCAAGAATGCAGCCAGAGAGAAAGAGAAATGATTGCTTTTACATCCTATATGGGTGTAAAAGCAATCAGTGTAAAAGAAAAAAAAAATCTTCATCACCCCCCACAAGTAGTACAGTGTCACCATTACACTGTACTGCTAGGGTGACAGTATGTAAAAAAAAAAATAATAATAATAATATAAAAAAATAAAATAAAAATGTAAAAAAAAATGTTTAAAAATTATAATTTTTGGTTATAAACTAATTTGGATTTTTTTTTTACTAAAAAAATAACGGAATAAATGTTGGCCAAGATTTATGATGAAATATTATTTATTTGCAAAGTTTTATAAAAAAAACACTTTTTTTCAAAATTTGTGGACTTTTTCATTTACATAGTAAAAAAAATAAAAATCCCAGCAGTGAATAAATACCACCAAAATAAAGCTTTATCTGTCTCAAAAAAATGGAAAAAAATTCATATGGGTACAGTGTTGCATGACCGCGCAATTATCATTCAAAATGTGATAGTGCTGAAAGCTGAAAATTGGCCGGGGGAAGGGAAGGGGGTAAAAGTGTCTGGACAGGAAGGGGTTAAAAAAAAGTGTTTAAAAATGTGAAAAATAGGTAGACTCAATGAACCACTTGGTCTTTTTTTTGCCATCAGTCTTCTAGGTTTCTATAATTTAAAGATTGGGCTGCCTATCCAGCGACGTAGGCCAAAGGGGAAGGCACGAGGTGGAGCGGTGATACAGAGGGAGGGAGTTACTAAAGGCAAATAAGCTGTTCACTTCGCAAAGGGATGTTGCAATTTACAAGGGAATTTGCCCCACAGCTTAGTAAAGGTGGTAAAATGTCACCTTGAAAAGAATACCCAACCGAGCGCCAGGAAAACCAGAAAAAAAACTAACAGCATTTTTGATTGGAAGATGGAAGTCAGCAGAGCTTCAACTTCATTCACTGAGCTCTGCGGCAAATTCTATTGCAGAATGCAACTTCTAGACATGTGAGATTCGTTTCGCTTTGATTCGTTTGGTTTTTGTTTGGAAACAGCTTTCATTTTCGGAGATCCTGATGTATCTGAGTTTCCAAATGGACATAGAAATGAATGGCAATGAATCAAAAAACAAGTTATAATGAATAAAAGATATGCATTTGTTTCATTCAGATTTTCGAATTCATTAGATGTTAAAGGGGGCTTCCAGATTCTGATAAGCCCCCCCGCTGGCAGACCCCCCAAAACAATCGCCCAGGGTTGTGGAGAAGTGGCCCTTTCCCCTATCTACATGGGGATAAGGTGCTTTGTGGGGGGGGGGAAGAATCCCCTCTTCCAAAGCACCCCCCTATGTTGAGGGCATGTGGCCTGGTATAGTTCTAGGGGGGGCACTCGCTTGTCCCCCACTTTCCTGTCCTGTCTGGTTGCATGCTTGGATAAGGATCTTGTGTGGATTTTGGGGGGACCCCATGTAAATTTTTTTTAATTTTAGTGTGGGATTCCCCTTAAAATCCATAGCAGACCTAAGGACCTGAAATGGTTGGAGAGTCCCCAATGCTGTTTGTTTTGTTTTAACCGCTTCCTGACCACCCTATAGCAGAAATACTGCTACAGGGTGGCACGTGTGCGCAAAATCACGTATGGATACGTGATTTTGCATTTCATGGTAGGGGGCACTTACCCTATCCGCGCCGCCATTCCTGGCAGCGGCTGCCAATCACTGAGTCCTGGCCGGTGATTACTCACCGGTGCTCGGTGATTTCCGAGGATCTCCGACAGGGAGGAGGACTATTTTGTTTACTAAAAGTTCTCCTCCCTGTCAGCTCGGGCACACTGCTTTGGATGGCTGTGCACAACACAGCCATCCAGTGCAGTGTGATTACAGTGAAGCACAGAGACCCGCCAACATAGTAAAACACTCCCATCACACAGTTAACCCTTTGATCGCCCCTCATGTTAACCCCTTCTTGCCCAGTGTCATTAGTACAGTGTCAGTGCTTTTTTTTAGCACTGATCATTGTATTGGTGTCACTGGGGATGTCAGTGACACCAAGTCAGTTCCCTCCCCCAGCGTCAGAATGTCAGTCCCGCTATAAGTGAGCTGATCGCTGCCATTACTAGGGGAAAAAAATCCCATTATCTACGGTATACCGCCATTTGCAAACGCTATAATTTTCATGTAAACCAATTAATTTACATGTATTGGGATTTTTTTTTAGCAAAGACACAGAGCAGAATACATTTTGGCCTAAATTTATGAGGAAATGTGATAATTACATTTTTGTACTGGATATGTTTAATAGCAAAAAGTAAAAAATATTGTTTTTTTTCTCAAATTTGTTAGAATTTTTCTTTTTATAGCTGAATAAATAAAATATGCGCAGGCGATCAAATACCACCAGAAGAAAACTCAATCCATGGGAAAAAAAAAGGACGTAAATTTCATTTGGGTGCAGCGTCGCATGACCGCTCAATTGTCAGTTAAAAGAACGCAGCGCCGTAACATCAAAAGTGGTCGGGTCGGGAAGGGGGGGGGGAAATCCTCTGGAGGACGGGGAATCCAGATGACTCATGGTTGCTAAGGAGTAAGTGGCCACCTGCTCCTTAACAACCAGCTATTCTTCCCAATGAATTCTGATCTGATTCGAAAATATCAAAGTCTTCCGGTACAAACGAATATACGAAGCGAAGGCCAAAGATGCGAAACTAATTTCAAAAATGAATCAGCTCAATGTAACTAATATGATGAAATACATTTTTTTACAATTAACGAATGCATCCAAGACAAAGCAAAACTTTCTGCTGCGTCTAGCAACTTCCCCTGCAAAGTGAACAATTTTTTTAAAATTACTAAATCAACCCCTCTAAAGCCTTTGGAAAAAAACATTAATGTAAGTTAACCCCTTCCCGCCGCCGTAATACAAATATGTGACCTCACAGAACTCGGCATTTTTCTGTGGCGCCGCTTCCAGCACAAAGACCGCGGTGTCAGTGAGAGCACCGGGTCCCGTTCTAACTATCGGGACCCAAGACTCCCGATTCCGGGTCACATGATCGCTGTGATAGTCTCTGATTGGCTATCACAGTGATAAGTCACTGTACAAACTGGCCCTCTTGTTTTTTTCTCTCTCTATGAATGGAGAAGAGAGATACATTGTATCATTATATACATCCTATTATACATTGTATTGTTATATACATCCCATTATACATTGTATCATTATATACATTCCATTATACATTGTATCATTATATACATCCCATTATACATTGTATCATTATATACATCCCATTATACATTGTATCATTATATACATCCCATTATACATTGTATCATTATATACATCCCATTATACATTGTATCATTATATACATCCCATTATACATTGTATCATTATATACATTCTATTATACATTGTATCGTTATATACATCCTATTATTCATTGTATCATTATATACATCCCATTATACATTGTATCATTATATACATCCCATTATACATTATATCATTATATACATCCCATTATACATTGTATCATTATATACATTCTATTATACATTGTATCATTATATACACATCCTATTATACATTGTATCATTATATACATCACATTATACATTGTATCATTATATACATCACATTATACATTGTATCATTATATACATTCCATTATACATTGTATCATTATATACATTCCATTATACATTGTATCATTATATACATCCTATTATACATTGTATCATTATATGCATCCCATTATACATTGCATCATTATATACATCCCATTATACATTGTATCATTATATACATCCTATTATACATTGTATCATTTTATACATCCTATTATACATTGTATCATTATATAAATCCCATTATACATTGTATCATTATATACATTCCATTATACATTGTATCATTATATACATTCCATTATACATTGTATCATTATATACATCCTATTATACATTGTATCATTTTATACATCCTATTATACATTGTATCATTATATAAATCCCATTATACATTGTATCATTATATACATTCCATTATACATTGTATCATTATATACATTCCATTATACATTGTATCTCTCTAACTCCTGGCATAGAGAGAAAAAAAAATTTGTAAAAAAAAAATTCAAAAATAAAATAAAAAAAGCATGAAAAAATACCTAGATGAAGGTTTGATCTAGTTCAGTGCCAGGGTTAGTGTTTGGGTCAAGGTCAGGGTCAAAGTTCAAGGTCAAAAATTCAGGGTCAAAGGTCAGGATTTAAAAAAAAATGGTGTCAGTGTGTTTTAGGTAAAAAAAAGACAAAAACAAAATGCTCACTATTGTTTCTGGGCTGTACTCCGGGTACAAACAACAAATAACACATATATGGTATTGCTGCGATCATCAGGAGCTGGAGCATTTATTTTTGGTTGTTCTTTGTTGGTAGGTTATAGTAGTAACAAGAAACACACAGCTAAATAAAAAAAATGATTTTGTTTTTATTATTTCAGGCCAGTTTTCCTTTGATATTATAAGAAAATCAGGAGATATCCATTACCATTTACCACCAAATGAAAGCCCAATTTGTCCTAAAAAAACGCGGTATAATCCACCTGGATGTACGAAGTAGTTGTGATGATACGGATGGTTTTACTATCACATGTCAACGTTGCAAAATTGTGCTTAGGCATTTAGATTTGTTTTACCCTTAGACATGAAGGGGTTAACTACATAATAAAGCTCTCAGCTGGTGGCTTTGCCAATTTTCTTTTTCTCTTGGCAAGCAAAGAAGTTCCAAGCCTTTTGCCTTTAATCGGCAGAAAAGTGTTCCCCTTTAAATCATTTATTAAAAAAATATCTTCCATATATTGAGGTCGACTTACAGCACGCTCCGCCACGTAAATATCCTGGTAAAATGTTGCGGAATGATTGCAATTAAAATGTACTTGTTGAAAAGGTGAGGAACGATAATCGTCAAATCCATCTAAAAACGGGTATTAGAGCGCCGCTACAGAAAACATGACACATGAAATGGTTAATTACGATATTATTCTCCCTCAAATGAGGCTTGAAATTACAGCGTGTGACAATGAAACCGAGATATGTTCCAGAATTGGCAAATAATTGTAAATAACACGGTGCACAATGCAAAATGTCAGACCGGAACATAATGTGCCACCGAGGGTGTTAATTAATGGCTACTATTGAAATGTGTATTGTAGATCATGTGCTGCCAGAAGCATCAAATATACATTATTCTGCTACTACATAAATGCAGCTCTACTACAAACACGTCATCGTGTACAGAGACTGTTATATCCATTACCAATATGTACAGCGCTACAAGAAAGTGCTAGAAACAACCATATAGTTACATGGTTACATATAGTTACATAATTGCATATAGTTACATAGTTACATATAGTTACATAATTCCATATAGTTACATAGATACATATAGTTACATAATTCCATATAGTTACATAGATACATATAGTTACATAATTCCATATAGTTACATGGTTACATATAGTTACATAATTCCATATAGTTACATGGTTACATATAGTTACATAATTGCATATAGTTACATAGTTACATATAGTTACATAATTGCATATAGTTACATAGTTACATATAGTTACATAATTCCATATAGTTACATGGTTACATATAGTTACATAATTCCATATAGTTACATAGTTACATATAGTTACATAGTTACATATAGTTACATAATTCCATATAGTTACATAGTTACATATAGTTACATAATTCCATATAGTTACATGGTTACATATAGTTACATAATTCCATATAGTTACATAGTTACATATAGTTACATAATTGCATATAGTTACATAGTTACATATAGTTACATAATTGCATATAGTTACATAGTTACATATAGTTACATAGTTACATATAGTTACATAATTCCATATAGTTACATATAATTACATACTTACACATACTTACACATAGTTACATAGTTAGATATAGTTACATAGTTGTATAGTTACATATAGTTACACAGATATAGTTGCATACTTACATAGCTAGATAGTTATATAGTTACATAGTTAGATATAGTTACATAGATATAGTTACATACTTAGTTACCTAGTTGCATAGTTACATATAGTTACATAGTTACATTTAATTACATACTTACACATAGCTACATATAGTTACATAGTTAGATATAGTTACATAGTTGCATAATTACATATAATTGCGTACTCACACATAGATATAGTTACATACTTACATAGTTGTATAGTTACATATGGTTACATAGTTAAATATAGTTACATAGATATAGTTACATATTAAAGAGTTACATAGTTATATAGATACATACAGTATAGTTACATTGATATAGTCACACACTTATATATTTACATATAGTTACATAGATATAGTTGCATACTTAGTTACATAGTTGTATAGTTACATATACAGTAGTTACATAGTTAGATATAGTTACATACAATTACATTCCTATGCATAGTTACACAGTTACATATAGTTACATAGTTACATAGTTAGATATAGTTACATACTTGAATAGCTACATAGTTATATAGTGACATATATTTACATATAGTTATTTAGTTACATATAGTTAGATAGATATAGTTACATATTACATAGTTACATAGATATATAGTTATATATACAGTAGTTACATATAGTTACATAGATATAGTTACATACTTACATAGTTACATATAGTTACATAGGTACATAGTTACAAAATTACTTATAATTACATACTAACACATAGTTACATATAGTTACATAGATATAGTTACATATTAAAGAGTTACATAGTTGTATAGTTACATATAGTTACATACTTGCAAAGCTATATAGTTATATAGTTACATATACAGTAGTTACATAGTTAGATATAGTTACATATGGTTACATAGTTACAATGGAATGTTCGCCCCTCACACAGAAATGATCGGTCTAACAATGGAATGTTCGCCCCTCACACAGAAATGATCGGTCTAACAATGGAATGTTCGGTGTAACACTGAGAGACAGAATACAACAACAAATTCAGCAGAAATGCGTCTAACAAATGATGACGGATCTGCATGTTCATGAGGGAAAGAAGGATTTGATCCCCTATCATTCAGCAGGATTTCTGGCTCCCAGGTGTCTCTCATACAGGTAACAAGCTGAGATTAGAAGCAGTCTCTTAAAGGGAGTGCTGCTAATCTCATTGTGTTACCTGTATAAAAGACACCTGTCCACAGGAGCAATCAAACCATCAGATTCCAAACTCTCCACCATGGCAAAGACCAAAGAGCTGTCCAAGGATGTCAGGGACAAGATTGAATTTGTTGTTGTATTCTGTCTCTCAGTGTTACACCAAACATTCAATGTTTAGACCGATCATTTCTGTGTGAGGGGCGAACATTCAGCATCAGCCGGGGGGCAAATACGCATTTCCTTCACTGTAGTTATATAGTTACATACATACATATCCCCCTCTTATCTCCTAATAAGACATATCATGTAGAGACATTCTGCACATGCTCAGTTTAGTATGTATTGCTAGAGTGTTTTCATTTTTTGGGGAGAGTGAATGTGACCAAGCACAGGGCCCATCAGCACTGAGCGGATATAGTGAATGCGGGAGAGCGGATATAGTGAATGCGGGGTCCGGGGAGAGCGGATATAGTGAATGCGGGGTCCGGGGAGAGCGGATATAGTGAATGCGGGGTCCGGAGAGAGCGGATATAGTGAATGCGGGGTCCGGGGAGAGCGGATATAGTGAATGCGGGGTCCGGGGAGAGCGGATATAGTGTATGCGGGGTCCGGGGAGAGCGGATATAGTGAATGCGGGGTCCGGGGAGAGCGGATATAGTGAATGCGGGGTCCGGGGAGAGCGGATATAGTGAATGCGGGGTCTGGGGAGAGCGGATATAGTGAATATGGGGTCCGGGGAGAGCGGATATAGTGAATGCGGGGTCCGGGGAGAGCGGATATAGTGAATGCAGAGTCCGAGGAGAGCGGATATAGTGAATGAGGGGTCCAGGGAGAGCGGATATAGTGAATGTGGGGTCCGGGGAGAGCGGATATAGTGAATGTGGGGTCCGGGGAGAGCGGATATAGTGAATGCAGGGTCCGGGGAGAGCGGATATAGTGAATGTGGGGTCCGGGGAGAGCGGATATAGTGAATGCAGGGTCCAGGGAGAGTGGATATAGTGAATGCGGGGTCCGGGGAGAGCGGATATAGTGAATGCAGGGTCCGGGGAAAGCGGATATAGTGAATGTGGGGTCCGGGGAGAGCGGATATAGTGAATGTGGGGTCCGGGGAGAGCGGATATAGTGAATGCAGGGTCCGGGGAGAGCGGATATAGTGAATGTGGGGTCCGGGGAGAGCGGATATAGTGAATGCAGGGTCCAGGGAGAGTGGATATAGTGAATGCGGGGTCCGGGGAGACCAGATATTGTGAATTCAGGGTCTGGGGAGAGCGGATATAGTGAATGCAGGGTCCGGGGAGACCAGATATAGTAAATCCAGGGTCCGGGGAGAGCGGATATAGTGAATGCGGGGTCCAGGGGGAGCGGATATAGTGAATGCGGGGTCCGGGGAGAGCGGATATAGTGAATGCGGGGTCCAGGGGGAGCGGATATAGTGAATGCGGGGTCTGGGGAGAGCAGATATAGTGAATGCAGGGTCCGGGGAGAGAGGATATAGTGAATGCGGGGTCTGGGGAGAGCGGATATAGTGAATGCAGGGTCCGGGGAGAGCGGATATAGTGAATGCGGGGTCCGGGGAGAGCGGATATAGTGAATGCGGGGTCCGGGGAGAGTGGATATAGTGAATGCGGGGCCAGGGGAGACCGGATATAGTGAATGCGGGGTCCGGGGAAAGCGGATATAGTGAATGCGGGGTCCGGGGAGAGCGGATATAGTGAATGCAGGGTCCGGGGAGAGTGGATATAGTGAATGCGGGGCCAGGGAGAGCGGATATAGTGAATGCGGGGTCTGGGGAGAGCAGATATAGTGAATGCGGGGTCCGGGGAGAGCGGATATAGTGAATGTGGGGTCCGGGGAGAGTTGATATAGTGAATGCAGGGTCCGGGGCGAGCGGATATAGTGAATGCAGGGTCCAGGGAGAGCGGCTATAGTGAATGCAGGGTCCGGGGAGACCGGATATAGTGAATGCGGGGTCCGGGGAAAGTGGATATAGTGAATGCGGGGTCCGGGGAGAGCGGATATAGTGAATGCGGGGTCCGGGGAAAGCGGATATAGTGAATGCGGGGTCCGGGGAAAGCGGATATAGTGAATGCAGGGTCCGAGGAGTGTGGATATAGTGAATGCAGGGTCTGAGGAGTGTGGATATAGTGAATGCAGGGTCCGGGGAGAGCGGATATAGTGAATGCAGGGTCCAGGGAGAGCGGATATAGTTAATGCGGGGTCCGGGGAGAACGGATATAGTGAATGCGGGGTCCGGGGAGAGCGAATATAGTGAATGCGGGGTCCGGGGAGAGCGGATATAGTGAATGCAGTGTCTGGGGAGTGTGGATAGAGTGAATGCAGGGTCCGGGGAGAGCGGATATAGTGAATGCGGGGTCCGGGGAGAGCGGATATAGTGAATGCGGGGTCTGGGGGGAGCGGATATAGTGAATGCGGGGTCCGGGGAGAACGGATATAGTGAATGCGGGGTCCGGGGAGAGCGAATATAGTGAATGCGGGGTCCAGGGAGAGTGGATATAGTGAATGCGGGGTCCGGGGAGAGCGGATATAGTGAATGCGGGGTCCGGGGAGAGCGGATATAGTGAATGCGGGGTCCGGGGAGAGCGGATATAGTGAATGCGGGGTCCGGAGAGAGCGGATATAGTGAATGCGGGGTCCGGGGAGAGCGGATATAGTGAATGCGGGGTCCGGGGAGAGCGGATATAGTGTATGCGGGGTCCGGGGAGAGCGGATATAGTGAATGCGGGGTCCGGGGAGAGCGGATATAGTGAATGCGGGGTCCGGGGAGAGCGGATATAGTGAATGCGGGGTCTGGGGAGAGCGGATATAGTGAATATGGGGTCCGGGGAGAGCGGATATAGTGAATGCGGGGTCCGGGGAGAGCGGATATAGTGAATGCAGAGTCCGAGGAGAGCGGATATAGTGAATGAGGGGTCCAGGGAGAGCGGATATAGTGAATGTGGGGTCCGGGGAAAGCGGATATAGTGAATGTGGGGTCCGGGGAGAGCGGATATAGTGAATGTGGGGTCCGGGGAGAGCGGATATAGTGAATGCAGGGTCCGGGGAGAGCGGATATAGTGAATGTGGGGTCCGGGGAGAGCGGATATAGTGAATGCAGGGTCCAGGGAGAGTGGATATAGTGAATGCGGGGTCCGGGGAGACCAGATATTGTGAATTCAGGGTCTGGGGAGAGCGGATATAGTGAATGCAGGGTCCGGGGAGACCAGATATAGTAAATCCAGGGTCCGGGGAGAGCGGATATAGTGAATGCGGGGTCCAGGGGGAGCGGATATAGTGAATGCGGGGTCCGGGGAGAGCGGATATAGTGAATGCGGGGTCCAGGGGGAGCGGATATAGTGAATGCGGGGTCTGGGGAGAGCAGATATAGTGAATGCAGGGTCCGGGGAGAGAGGATATAGTGAATGCGGGGTCTGGGGAGAGCGGATATAGTGAATGCAGGGTCCGGGGAGAGCGGATATAGTGAATGCGGGGTCCGGGGAGAGCGGATATAGTGAATGCGGGGTCCGGGGAGAGTGGATATAGTGAATGCGGGGCCAGGGGAGACCGGATATAGTGAATGCGGGGTCCGGGGAAAGCGGATATAGTGAATGCGGGGTCCGGGGAGAGCGGATATAGTGAATGCAGGGTCCGGGGAGAGTGGATATAGTGAATGCGGGGCCAGGGAGAGCGGATATAGTGAATGCGGGGTCTGGGGAGAGCAGATATAGTGAATGCGGGGTCCGGGGAGAGCGGATATAGTGAATGTGGGGTCCGGGGAGAGTTGATATAGTGAATGCAGGGTCCGGGGCGAGCGGATATAGTGAATGCAGGGTCCAGGGAGAGCGGCTATAGTGAATGCAGGGTCCGGGGAGACCGGATATAGTGAATGCGGGGTCCGGGGAAAGTGGATATAGTGAATGCGGGGTCCGGGGAGAGCGGATATAGTGAATGCGGGGTCCGGGGAAAGCGGATATAGTGAATGCGGGGTCCGGGGAAAGCGGATATAGTGAATGCAGGGTCCGAGGAGTGTGGATATAGTGAATGCAGGGTCTGAGGAGTGTGGATATAGTGAATGCAGGGTCCGGGGAGAGCGGATATAGTGAATGCAGGGTCCAGGGAGAGCGGATATAGTTAATGCGGGGTCCGGGGAGAACGGATATAGTGAATGCGGGGTCCGGGGAGAGCGAATATAGTGAATGCGGGGTCCGGGGAGAGCGGATATAGTGAATGCAGTGTCTGGGGAGTGTGGATAGAGTGAATGCAGGGTCCGGGGAGAGCGGATATAGTGAATGCGGGGTCCGGGGAGAGCGGATATAGTGAATGCGGGGTCTGGGGGGAGCGGATATAGTGAATGCGGGGTCCGGGGAGAACGGATATAGTGAATGCGGGGTCCGGGGAGAGCGAATATAGTGAATGCGGGGTCCAGGGAGAGTGGATATAGTGAATGCGGGGTCCGGGGAGAGCGGATATAGTGAATGCGGGGTCCGGGGAGAGCGGATATAGTGAATGCGGGGTCCGGGGAGAGCGGATATAGTGAATGCGGGGTCCGGGGAGAGCGGATATAGTGAATGCGGGGTCCGGGGAGAGCGGATATAGTGAATGCAGTGTCTGGGGAGTGTGGATAGAGTGAATGCAGTGTCCGGGGAGTGTGGATAGAGTGAATGCAGGATATAGCCACTCAAATCACTTCTACATTAAAGACAATCACTGTTTAAAATGTTGATACTGAGATGATGCCTCCAGTATAATTACTGAAACTCTAGGACCTCCTATGATATGGGTGGCAAGTGGTTAAAGTGCCAAATACTTTGGTTTCTCCATTAGTGCTTCATCATTACACCTTTCCATGGGACCAGTGTGTGCTACAAACCATCCATGTTCCTGTGCAACATCCCCTTCACCACCGAGGACTCACCAGAGTGTTACGACTCCTTAGTACAGCAAGTGGGTCTAAAAGCGTTTTCCTCCTTGGGGTATCTCTGTTGCAACTCCACCGAATCACTTCATAAAACCTCATACCGGGTGCACCTCATCTCAGGCAAACATTTACATGAAAAGGAAAAAAAAGGCCTTCATCGAATGATACCGTTTATTGAAAATGGATCGATATGAAAATCAAACCCGCATAATAAAGTGCATTCCCCTTGTCCTACCAGCCAAAGCATTCAATCTTCTCTAGAGTTACCAGTTCCACTCGGTGCAAGCTTGACCCCACATACCCTCCACTACTTCTGGGTGCCCAGCCTGGCACTTCCAGTGGTACTGGATGACGTCTATTCCTACAGCTCTGATTCTACACATTTCATCCATTGACATCTTAGGGAGGGGCAATTTAGACAACTACATGGTGCTATCTATTATCTATCTATCTATCTATCTATCTATTATCTATCTATCTATCTATCTATCTATCTATCTATCTATCTATTATCTATCTATCTATCTATCTATCTATCTATCTATTATCTATCTATCTATCTATCTATCTATCTATCTATCTATCTATCTATCTATCTATTATCTATCTATCTATTATCTATTATCTATCTATCTATCTATCTATTATCTATCTATCTATCTATCTATTATCTATTATCTATCTTCTATCTATCTATCTATCTATATCTATCTATCTATCTATCTATCTATTATCTATTATCTATCTATCTATCTATCTATCTATTATCTATCTATTATCTATCTATCTATCTATCTATCTATCTATCTATCTATCTATCTATCTATCTATCTATCTATTATCTATCTATCTATCTATCTCATATCTATCTATCTATTATCTATCTATCTATCTATCTATCTATCTATCTATCTATCTATCTATCTATCTATCTATCTATCTATCTATCTATCTATCTATCATTGAATCCATCCATCTTTCTGGGCTGCTGCATGGACTGCCCTGTGACTAAGGCTGCTCATAGATGACAGCAGGCTGACCAAAAAATGAGCCCATTTATACAAGTGAGGTGGTTGGAGGAATTCTCCCTCTGTGCCATTGTATTCTAACAACCACTGATCAAGAAACATTTTACATCACGCCCATTCAACAGAATTCTATCTTTAGATCAACTGGCTTTGTTTTTGCGCACCAATTGGGGCAGCAGAGAACCATGTAATGCTGTGTATTCTGGGAGGAAAAAGACAGGCTTGGGGCAGTCTTGTAGAAGAGTGAGAGGTGACCTTTGGAGTGAGATGATGTGTTGGAGAGAGTCCTGCTGTAATGCTGGCCATGGTGATGGAGACATACATCTACACCACTATCACAAATGTAAAGAGTGTATCTTGATTTTTTTTTATTTTGGGGGGCTACAGACAACAAAAAAACAAAGATAGACTGGGCTGCCACATCTACACCACCATCACAAATGTAAGGAGTCCTCGGAGGACATAAAACTTCAAAAGAAGGAAAAGGGAGGAGAAGCCCAGGCTTGGGGCAGTCTTGTGGAAGAGTGAGAGGCGACCTTTGGAGTGAGATGATGTGTTGGAGAGAGTCCTGCTGGCCATGGTGATGGAGATAGACTTGGCTGCCACATCTACACCACCATCACAAATATAAAGAGTCCCCGGAGGACATAAAACTTCAAAAGAAGGAAAAGGGAGGAGAAGCCCAGGCTTGGGGCAGTCTTGTAGAAGAGTGAGAGACGACTTCTGGAGTGAGATGATGTGTTGGAGAGAGTCCTGCTTGCCATGGTGATGGAGATAGACTTGGCTGCCACATCTACACCACCATCACAAATGTAAAGAGTCCCAGGAGGACATACAACTTCAAAAGAAGGAAAAGGGAGGAGAAGCCCAGGCTTGGGGAAGTCTTGTAGAATAGTGAGAGGCGACCTCTGGAGTGAGATGATGTGTTGGAGAGAGTCCTGCTGGCCATGGTGATGGAGATAGACTGGGCTGCCACATCTACACCACCATCACAAATGTAAAGAGTCCTAGGAGGACATACAACTTCAAAAGAAGGAAAAGGGAGGAGAAGCCCAGGCTTGGGGAAGTCTTGTAGAATAGTGAGAGGCGACCTCTGGAGTGAGATGATGTGTTGGAGAGAGTCCTGCTGGCCATGGTGATGGAGATAGACTGGGCTGCCACATCTACACCACCATCACAAATGTAAAGAGTCCCAGGAGGACATACAACTTCAAAAGAAGGAAAAGGGAGGAGAAGCCCAGGCTTGGGGCAGTCTTGTGGAAAAGTGAGAGGCGACCTTTGGAGTGAGATGATGTGTTGGAGAGAGTCCTGCTGGCCATGGTGATGGAGAAAGACTGGGCTGCCACATCAACACCACCAACACAAATGTAAAGAGTCCCAGGAGGACATACAACTTCAAAAGAAGTAGGAAAAGGAAGGAGAAGCCCAGGCATGGGCAGTCTTGTAGAAGAGTGAGAGGCGACCTTTGGAGTGAGATGATGTGTTGGAGAGAGTCCTGCTGTAATGCTGGCCATGGTGATGGAGATACACATCTACACCACTATCACAAATGTAAAGAGTGTATCTTGATTTTTTTTATTTTGGGGGGCTACAGACAACAAAAAAACCTGACAGGTGTTCTAACTCGTCTAAAACTAAAAGAAAACATTTCGGCTTTACATACACTTTCAGCTCAGATGGAAAGCCATACGGTTTCTATGTACCATGGAATTTCATGATGATAACTCTGAGTCCCCTTAAATCTGATGAATACATTAATAAGCACAGTTGGCTACCAAACAGATGGACAAGGACAGTGTGTTAAACGAATGTGCTGGTCTTGTGAAATGGATCGCTGCATTAAAAGCAAAGTCTTCAATGACTTTGTAACAACCTTCCGGGCAGATGGCTGTAGATCTTCAAGTTCTAAAGCCCCATTTGTTTTACTTGTCAAGAACCCGCAAGTGTCAGATGAGAGTCACAAAATGGTTGTGTTGTGCATTAGCCGCTGAAGACTTTAGTTAACCGCCTACGGCACAGAGAACTTTGCTGCCCAAACATTGGCAACTCCTTGAAGATTTGTAGAAGATCTGCGGCCTCATCGTCACTGCCACCAAGAATCCGCCATGGTTGAGAAAAATACTCCTATTTGCTTTGGAAATACTTCCAGAAATACTCTCATTTGCTTTTTGAAGCGTTTTCTGGATAATCATGACTAGCCAAGGTCAACCGTTGTAGACAGTTTAATGCTACATTGGTGCACAGCCAGTCGTGGATGATTGTGGCCGATCCTAATTGTGTAGAAATTTCTATTGACTTTTAGCAAGCTATACAAAAAGATGACAACCACCACAATGTATACAGTTGCAAGAAAAAGTATGTGAACTCCTTGGTCAACAATTCTTGATCGTAGGTCTTCTGAGAGCTCTTTTCTGCGAGGCATGGTTCACATCAGACAGTGCTTCTTGAAACCAGTAAACCCAAAACAGGTGTGTGTTTTTTAAGGGCAGGACAGCTGTCAGCAACACATCCAATATCATCACACTGATTGGAGTCAAGGTTGGCTCACTCCTGGCTCCAATTAGCTCTGGGAGAAGGCATTAAGCTAGGGCCTCACATACTTTTTCCTCCCTGCGCTGTGAATGTTTACATGTTATGTGCAATTAAACCATGGCAACATCTAATGTTTGTGTAGTATTATGTTCAGCAGACTGTGTTCTTCTATTGTTGTGACTTAGATGACGTTCAGAGCACATTTTATGCCCAGTTCATGCAAAACTCCATGTAATCCCAAGGGGTTCACATACTTTTTCTTGCAACTGTAACTGGCCTTTGTGGCAAGGTGCACATGGAAGAGCAACGCACATCACAAAATTCCCAGCACCCTTACCAGCTAGCCTGCAAACAAATCAGCTTTGCCCAGTCTAACAATTCACATAAAAAATAGGAGGGTTCCCTGTACACATTTACAGATCTATGTGGAAGCCGCAGTGCCCATGGCAAGGCTCCTGCGGTCCTAACTCTAGAATTCTGAGAGCCTCCAACTTGGAGCATATATAGACATGGGCCTTCTTTGCCCATAGCTTAAATTACAATTCTTTTCAGCCATTGCAGTTAAACTTGTGTTTATCTTCTAATTGCCAGAGGTATGCTGGAGTTTGACTGCTATGGGGACTTTTTTGCGTATGAAGTTTTGTAGTCTATCTGCAATGATACAAAAGTACTGCATCGGGGTCTAGGCTGCAGACTTGGTGTTGTAGGACTCATTGAACACCGGAGACCTCATTTACAAGAGGATAAGGATGAAATAAAATAGTGGCATGAGTACAACCTTCAGGGCCCCGGACAGGGTCCTTCCCTCCGAGCCCAGTAGTGGAATGCCTGGGCCTGGTCGCAAGTGCGACCTTTGTGACCCTAGTAGTTCCATCACTGGTGTCAGTAGTTTTGTTTTATTACATATTATTTTTCCCATTTATTTTTAGAAGCCTCATTGAGGGGTAAAGGTGAGATATCAGGGATCTAAAAAGGAAGGAAGAAAGGAAAGAAGAAAAGAGAGAAGAGAAAGGTAAGAAAAGAGAGAAGAGAAAGGTAAGAAAAGAGAGAAGAGAAAGGTGAGAAAGAGGAGAAAGAGAAAGAGAAAGAGGAGAAAGAGAAATAGAAAGAGAAAGAGAAAAAGGGAGAAAGAGAAAGAAGAGAAAGAGGAGAAAGAGAACGGGGCAAAAGAGAAAGAGGAGAAAGGGGAGAAAGAGAAAGAGAAAGGAAAGAAAAGAGAGAAGAGAAAGGGAAGAAAAGAGAGAAGAGAAAGGGAAGAAAAGAGAGAAGAGAAAGGGAAGAAAGAGAAAGGGGCGAAAGAGAAAGAGAAAGGGGCGAAAGAGAAAGAAAAAGAGAAAGAGGTGAAAGAGAACGAGGAGAAAGAAAAAGGGGAGAAAAAGAAAGAGGAGAAAGAGAAAGTGAAAGAGGAGAAAGACAAAGAGGAGAAAGAGAAAGGGGAGCAAGAGAAAGAGAAAGAGAAAGGGGAGAAAAGAGAGAAGAGAAAGGGAAGAAAGAGAAAGAGAAAGGGGAGAAAGAGAAAGGGAAGAAAGAGAACGAGAAAGGGAAAGGGAAAGAGAAGAGAGAGAAGGGAAAGGGAAAGAGAAGAGAGAGAAGAGAAAGGGAAGAAAAGAGAGAAGAGAAAGAGAAAGGAGAGAAAGAGAAAGAGAAGAGGAAGAGGAAGAGGAAGAGGAAGAAGAAGAAGAGATAGAAGGAAGGGAAGAAAAGAGAAAAGAAAAGGAAGGAAAGAAGAGAAGAAAAGAGAAAAGAAAAGGAAGGAAGGAATGAAGACCCTCTGCAGCTCCCTGCATGGGGATGGGTCTCAGTTGTGACCCCTGTGACCCCTGTAGTTTACACCTCTGAGATAGAATAAATTCCAGAGGTGGACAACAAAAAAGGTGAAATGGATAAAACATATCAGCAGAGTCCGTAATGACTTCATATGTGCAGTCTAGAGGAAACTAATGAAAGGGGGAACATGAGTGGAACATTTAAAAACATAAAAAAGATTGTACAGGAATTGGAAATTTGGACGACTCTTCCCCTTTTACTCTTTGGGAGATGCCATCTTTACAAAATGGTTTCTTTTGCAAGAATGCTCTATCCTTTGCAAACACTCCCTCTTCTGTTAAAACATTCTGATGTTCAGAAGATCCATAGGGCTTTACAGATCTTTCTGTGGCAAGAAAAAAATTATTCAATTAAAAATCAATCAATCAGTCAATAAATGGGGCAGAGTTGATGGACCCTTTGGTCCTCTTTTCTGCCACCACTCTTTTATGTTTCTATTAATCCAAGCACCCATTTTACTGTACCCCTTAGTGGAAGAATAAAGTTTAACCAGTGGCAGTAGAAACTGAAATACATGTCCATGCACACATAGGCTTTGATCAGAGTTTTTTGGCTGGAAAAAAACCCAGGACTAGTGGGTATCTAGAGGAGTTTTTTTAGCTGTAAAAATGTTTTTGATCACAGTGATGAAAACGTTTGAGGGACCAGGATGAAAAAATGGAAAATATTTTTCTTGAACAAAAATTTTTCCAATAGAGAATGTGGTTTTTGTTTAGGAAATTGCATTCACTCCAAAATCGAACGTTAAAAGCAACAGAAATTTTGAAGCACTTTCGAAAGCCATTGGTCCGGTCCAGGGGCGGACTGACCATTTGGAAACTCGGGTACTGTCCGTGGGCCATGGGTCAGTAGGGGGCCCCCTGAGATGCTCCTGGTACCTTTTTCATAGGCTTTTTTGAGTTTGGGCAAGGACACAGGGGCCCCATGATCCCCTATTGCCCGGGGGCCCCATGAGTTGTCAGTCCGCCCCTGGTCCGGTCATCCAATATACAAAGAATTTTCCTTCGGAATGGGAACACGGTTGTTTCTTTTGAAAATCTCTTTGTGTATAGCCAGCCTAAGCAGTTCCCACCATTTTATGGATAGATATAGGGTAGAGCTAGGAGCAGATAGAGATAGGAAAGGAATATACTGCAGGTAGCTGCACCATCCGGCAAAGTCTGGATCTCCCACAACCTCAGAGGAGGGTAGAAGTTATGCTGGCCATAAATGGATTCTCTTGTCCACCCAATCCAGGAATCCTCCCTGATGTGCCATTGTACCCTTACAGCAGGAACTCTTCCACTGCCAGAATACACGGATCTGCTGCTGCAGCCTATTGGCTGCATAAACTGATTGATAACGGTTTTCCAACATTCCCGTTCAATAGTAATAGATTGTTAGATTGACTTCTGTTGAATGGGAATGGCCATACGTGGATAGAAATTTGATAGGTCCCTGCTGAACTGGCCACATTTCAATGTATCTATGACTGGCTTTAGGAGGGGGTAGAAGAAAGAGAAAATTGGGAAGTGTGGAGGGGGGGGGGGGGGGGTAAAGGCAGTTGTTTGCTCTAATCCTCATGTAAATTTGGGATTTTTATTACCTGTTGCAATCAGATTCAGAAAGACTATAGAAGATGGTGCTATGGAGGGATCCAAGAATGGATTTTCCTCAAGCTCACCTACAGGGAATATTGGGAAGATATGGATACCAGCAGGGCTTTTTTTTTTTAGAAAATAGGTGCACCACCAAGCTCCGTCCTTAGGCTCCACCCCCTACCCATCAGTACTGTCCCTTTTAAGGAATACAGAACTAAGTATGGTGCTAAGTGGTGTTAATGTCAGGACAGGAACGCTGGAATGGCCAGGCAGGCCTATTAACAATGTAATGCACTGGCTGACGACAACCACCACCCACAGACCGAAGTCCCTCAGGGTGCGGAGTCTAAGTCCCAGGCTGCCCTTCACCAGGGCCCCTGATGGTGGGGATGGACTTGACGCAGCCAGGAACCAGGTCGCGGCCCCCGAGACAACCCAGTTTGCGGTAATGGCCGCCGCCAATGGCGTGTAGCTGGTGGAAAGGACAATAGTCGGGCAGGCCGGTTCGACAACAATGGGACAAAACGGTACAGGACAGCAGACGAGAATCACAGGTCACGGGCCGGGTTCAGCAACGGAGGGTCAGATCAAAGGAGAACACAAAGAATGGTCGAGTCACAAGCCGAGTCAGATTCCAGGAGAGTCACGAGAGTCAGAACAGAGCTGTAGCAACACAAAGACACAAGACACAAGTGCAAAGGGCATGTGCGGACCACAAGCTTATATGTAATCAGCAACACCCCTCTGGGGGATGGACCTCAGAGACCTGAAGGCATAAAAGATTCCCACCATGCTCTGCAGAAATCCAAGATGGATGCCAGCACATGGAGTAACATAACCTCTAGGAAAAGGTAGGACCTTGACAGTTAAGTAGTATGGAATTCGGTAATGATAACAAGAAAAACAGTAAAATAGATCCTGTCAGGGTCCTGTCCACAGCAGAAGTTCTGGAAGATCTGGCATTTCTGCCAGTACTCTGCATGGCCGCAGAAGTACACATCAGCCTCAGTTTGGTGCCAGACGGCCTTTATAAGGAGGCTCATCACTTCCTCAAGTTGCTGGATGATCTCTAGCTCCCCATGCCCTGTTCCTGTTTCCTGTGAACTGTTTCTTGTGATTCTGACCTGTGATTTCCTGTTACAGTCTCGGCTTGCTCCTGGACCTGTCTACTCTGCCTTACCCCTCTCTCTCTCACTCCTCTCTGTATGACCTCGGCTATCCCATCTGACTACATCTGCTCTGATTCCCACCTGGTACCTGACCTTGGCTTCAACAGACTACCCAGTAAACATCTAAATCCCGGAAGGGCTTGCATGCCACGCACAGGCGCCACCTGTCTGAAGACCTATCTCCGTGCACCAGCTGTGCTTCTGAGTGGACCACCAACCAGCACTCCTACAGGTGACCTGTGCAACTTTGGGCCTGACTCCCGCCGTCCCACTCTCAGGGGAGTCCGGAACTTAGCCGCAAGGGAAGCCCTCTATCCATTGACGTCCATCACCAGGTACATGAAAGATCCCCTGCAGCTAGTGACAAGAGGCCTCCCCAAAATGCCAGCGAGTTTGGAACAGCTGTTCATGATAAACAATAGATCCTCACATCAACAGCAGGCCCCCTCCGCAAAAATAGATCCTTACAGTAACAATAGACCCCCATAAACAAAAGACACACCCAGCAACAATAGATCCCCCAGCAGCCAGCATAATAGGCTCTCCAGAAGCTAGCATCATTAAACCCCTTCCTGCCAAAAAAAAGTGCTGGATGCCAGCCAGGGGCGTCCCTAGGGTTGGTGTCACCCGGTAAAACTTTGTGACACCCCCTCCGACGATTTCCGCAGAATGGATCTGCAGATTGAGCATAATGGATCAGACTCCGATCCATTATGCTCCCCAATCCGCAGATCCCATCCATCCTGCGGGGATCATCGGCATGCTTTACAACTTACCTTTTCGTGGAGCGGGTCCGGTGTCACCCCGTGTGGTAAAACCAAACCCTTTAGGGGATTTCTGGCTGATTTGGATCATTGTAAATTATCTGATGTGCCACTTACCCTTCAGAGGGAGGATTACCCACCACCTTGTCTACCCTGATCTCCTTGAATGGACATCTGGATCTGTATCTATATGCGCATTTATGTTGCTCATCTGGTGAGTGCGCAATTTTACTATACCCATTTGCACAAGCACCGGAATAACATTGAAGCAGGCGCCTTCAGAGCACTATTATCACTTTTGGAACATTTCTATATATATTTAATATTCATTTATCTATGAACTTCATCTACTTCATTGTTGAAGCACCTTAAAAGAATATATATATTTTTTAGCGCTGCACTGTGATTTATTATTTTTATTAACCATTTTTATTAATTTTGGGCAGCACAGTGGCTAAATGGTTAGCACTTGCGCCTGGCAGTACTAGGGTCGTTAGTTCGAATCCCAGCCACGGCAGCACCTGCCTGGAGTTTGCATGTTCTCCCTGTGCCTGCGTGGGTTTCCTCCTGGTACTCTGGTTTCCTCCCACATTCCAAAGACATGCTGGTAGGTTAATTGGATCCTGTCTAAATTGTCCATAGTATGTGTATGTATGAATGTGAGTTAGGGACCTTAGATTGTACGCCCCTTGAGGGTGAGGGACCTTAGATTGTACACCCCTTGAGGGTTAGGGACCTTAGATTGTTTGCCCCTTGAGGGTTAGGGACCTTAGATTGTACGCCCCTTGAGGGTTAGGGACCTTAGATTGTACGCCCCCTGAGGGTTAGGGACCTTAGATTGTACGCCCCTTGAGGGTTAGGGACCTTAGATTGTACACCCCTTGAGGGTGAGGGACCTTAGATTGTACTCCCCTTGAGGGTTAGGGACCTTAGATTGTACAACCCTTGAGGGTTAGGGACCTTAGATTGTACGCCCCTTGAGGGTTAGGGACCTTAGATTGTATGCCCCTTGAGGGTTAGGGACCTTAGATTGTATGCCCCTTGAGGGTTAGGGACCTTAGATTGTAGGCCCCTTGAGGGTTAGAGACCTTAGATTGTACAACCCTTGAGGGTTAGGGACCTTAGATTGTATGCCCCTTGAGGGTTAGGGACCTTAGATTGTACAACCCTTGAGGGTTAGGGACCTTAGATTGTACGCCCCTTGAGGGTTAGGGACCTTAGATTGTACGCCCCTTGAGGGTTAGGGACCTTAGATTGTACAATACATATATGTAAAGCGCTGCGTAAATTGACGGCGCTATATAAGTACCTGAAATAAATAAATAAAGGTTTTATCTGGTTACCCATTGTGCATAGTTGTTCCTTTTAGTGCGCTCCCATACCTCATACCTCTTTACCCCGGTAGGTGTCACCCGGTGCGGCGCGCACCCCCCGCACCTGCCTCGGGACGCCACTGATGCCTACAATCATAGGGGTTTAGCTACTGGGGCAGCCAGATAGAGAATATGTATGCTAGAAGGAATAAATGGTTCCCACCATTTTATAACAAATACCAAAAGTTTTTTTTTAATACTAAAAATGTATTATAACATCGCAAACAATAATAGAAAAGCTCATATAATGGAAAGCAATCAAATTAAACCACCAAAAAGGACTTAAAAAAAAACTGAGCACTAGGCTGAAAATCAGATACACGCAGAAGGCAATTGGTTGCCCGGAATCAGTAACAATACAGCTTCGTTATGTTGGATCGGAGTGTTCCAAACAAAGGAAGCGGCAATCACGGCGCGCAGCGCTGCCCTATTAATTACAGGGGGGCTTGTTAGCCTCTAACTGCAGCTTCACATATCTTCCCTAAATTCCATTTAGTGTACATGATCCTAATTTCATAACGAGGTAATGCCACACGAGTAGCTGTTATTGCTGCCTGCTTTTTTTTTTTTTGTAAAATCTTTGCATTCTCTCCAATTTAATTTGACTTGATTGTTGCCGTTGGCTTGTTTAGGTTTATTAAATAGTCTCCTGGCTGAAAAAAAACCAACAAGAATGGGATTTGATAAGGAGAAAAAAGAAAAAAGATTTTCAGTGCTACCGAGGGTGCTGTGTTGTAAACCTTACTCAGTATACACTATATTGCCAAAAGTATTGGGCCCGCCCTCCCAATCATGTGATTCTGGTGTTCCATTCGCCTCCCAATCATGTGATTCCGGTGTTCCAACCCCCTCCCAATCATGTGATTCAGGTGGTCCAATCCTCTCCCAATCTTGTGATTCAGGTGTTCCAATCCCCTCCCAATCATGTGATACAGGTGTTCCAATCCCCTCCCAATCATGTGATTCAGGTGTTCCAATCCCCTCCCAATCATGTGATTCAGGTGTTCCAATCCCCTCCCAATCATGTGATTCAGGTGTTCAAATCCCCTCCCAGTCTTGTGATTCAGGTGCTCCAATCCCCTCCCAATCATGTGATTCAGGTGTTCCAATCCCCTCCCAATCATGTGATTCAGGTGCTCCAATCCCCTCCTAATCATGTGATTCAGGTGTTCCAATCCCCTTCCAATCATGTGATTCAGGTGTTCCAATCCCCTCCCAATCATGTGATTCAGGTGCTCCAATCCCCTCCCAATCATGTGATTCAGGTGTTCCAATCCCCTCCCAATCTTGTGATTCAGGTGTTCCAATCCCCTCCCAATCATGGTGATTCAGGTGCTCCATTCCCCTCCCAATCATGTGATTCAGGTGTTCCCCTCCCCCTCCATGGACACAGGTGTATACAATCAAGCCCCTAGGCATGCAGACTGCTTCTACAAACATTGGTGAAAGAATGGGTCGCTCTCAGGAGCTCAGTGACACCAAGTGTGGTCCCGTGATAGGTGGCCACCTGGGCAATAAGTCCATCCGTGACATTTCCTGGCTACTAAATATTCCACGCTCAACTGTTAGTGGGATTATAACAAAGTGGAAGCAACTGGGAACAACAGCCACCAAGTGGTAGGCCACGTCACATGACAGGGCGGGGTCAGCGCATGCTGAAGCGCACAGTGCGCAGAAGTCACCAACTGTCTGCAGAGTCAATAGCTAACGACCTCCAAACTTGGTGTGGCCTTCAGATGAGCCCAACAACAGTGTGTAGAGAGCTTCATGGAATGGGTTTCCATGGCTGAGCAGCTGCATCCAAGCCTTCCATCACCAAGTGCAATGCAAAGTGTCAGATGCCGTGGTGTAAAGCACGCTGCCACTGGACTCTAGAGCAGAGGAGGCGTGTTCTCTGGAGTGACCAATCACACTTCTCTGTCTGGAAATCTGATGGATATGTCTGGGTTTGGCAGTTGCCAGGAGAACGATACTTGCCTGACTGCATTCTGCCAAGTGTAAAGTTTGGTGGAGGGGGGATTATGGTGTGGGGTTGTTTTTCAGGGTTGGGATTGGCCCCCTAGTTTCAGTGAAGGGAACTCTTAAGGTGTCAGTATACCAAGACATTTTGGACAATTTCATGCTCCCAACTTTGTGGGAAGAGTTTGGGGATGTCCCCTTCCTGTTCCAACATGACTGCGCATCAGTACACAAAGCAAGGTCCATAAACACATGGAGGAGCCAGTTTGGGGTGGAGGAACTTGACTGGCCTGCACAGAGTCCTGACCTCAACCCCATAGAACACCTTTGGGATGAATTAGAGCGGAGACTGCGAGCCAGGCCTCCTCCCCCGACATCAGTGCCTGACCTGACAAATATGCTTCTGGAAGAATGGTCCCACCTTCCCATAGACACCCTCCTAAACCTTGTGGACGGCCTTCCCAGAAGAGTTGAAGCTGTTATAGCTGCAAAGGGCGGGGCCAACTCAATATTGAACCCTACGGACTAAGACTGGGGGGCCATTAAAGTTCATGTGCGTAGAAAGGGCGGGGCCAACTCAATATTGAACCCTACGGACTGGGGGACCATTAAAGGTCATGTGCATGGAATGGCCGGTGGCCCAATACTTTTGGCAATTTAGTGTTTAATATCCAAAAGGATCCTAAGAGATTTGAAACAAACAAGCAAGTTGGAAGGTGGGGGGTTAATGTAAGCAAGCCCAACCTATCGGGGGGGCAAGTGCTATAGGTAAGTAAGTGCTGTATGTAAAATATTAAAAGGGAAAATAGGAATTACCATACAGCCTTGACTGGGGGACTGCCTGGGGTAAATCTCTGCATGGGGCAGCAACAGATTTTTTAATAGATAGTTGTGACTAAAGTGAGGTATCGGGAAGAAGCGTGTGTGCCATGGAATGACAGCACTTCAACAGGCTAAGGTCAAGGCAGGCAGATAACAGCTGGTTGCCATATTGTTGGAAAGGTTTATGGTAGGTGGTGCACAGCTGGAGCTGTAATGAAGGCTAAGGTTAGAACAGGCAGTGGATAGCTGGAACCATAATGCAGGCAAAGACCAGGAAAGGTAATTCCAACTGAAGCCGTATTGTAGGCAAAGGTCAGGGCAGGCAGTGCACAGCTAGAGCTGTAATGAAGGCTAAGGTTAGAACAGGCAGTGGATAGCTGGAACCATAATGCAGGCAAAGACCAGGAAAGGTAATTCCAATTGAAGCCGTATTGTAGGCAAAGGTCAGGGCAGGCAGTGCACAGCTAGAGCTGTAATGCGGACAATGGTTAGGGCAGGCTGTCCTGTACCCGGTAGGAGACTGAACTGATGAGGTTGGCCTCTCTTGTATCTCCAGTTCAGGCCCGAGTGGAAGTGGAACAGATGGTGCTGAGAGACAGGAGGAGCACAAGTGCCAGCAGGTGTTGATAACAGAACTTGCAGGAGGAGATGCAGACTAGAGAGGTCAGGCAGGTCATCAGGCCAGGAGCAGAGGTGATGCAAGCTGGGCAAACCAAGGTTAAAGGGGCACTCCACATGTACAGCATGTTCTAGATCAGTGGTGGGCAACCTTTTTTTTCAACTGAGCCAAATCTCGCCAAAACCACGATTGAAATTTATTTTGAGAGCCACATTTTTAAAACTGAAAATACATCTCCCATATAGTAATTCATCCCCCATATAGTAATTCATCCCCCATAGTAATTCATCCCCCATATAGTAATTCATCCCCCATAGTAATTCATCCCCCCCATAGTAATTCATCCCCCATAGTAATTCATCCCCCCCATAGTAATTCATCCCCCATAGTAATTCATCCCCCATATAGTAATTCATCCCCCATAGTAATTCATCCCCCATATAGCAATTCATCCCCCATATAGCAATTCATCCCCCATAGCAATTCATCCCCCATATAGTAATTCATCCCCCATAGTAATTCATCCCCCATATAGTAATTCATCCCCCATATAGTAATTCATCCCCCATATAGTAATTCATCCCCCATAGTAATTCATCCCCCATATTAATTCATCCCCCATAGTAATTCATCCCCCATAGTAAGGGGTGAGGGGAGGTGAGGGGGCGGCCGCCCGGCACACGCCCGTCCGAGAGGAGGGAGAGGAGGGAGAGGAGGGAGGGGAGCGAGGGGAGCGGGCGCCCGGCACACAGAAGAGCCGCATTTAAGCTTGTAAAGAGCCGCATGTGGCTCGCGAGCCGCGGCTTGCCGACCACTGTTCTAGATGCATGGTGTGTTGAAGCTCACAACAGGCTTTAGGCAGGAACTGGAGCTGATATGAAGGACAGCCATACCAAAGGCAACTATCAGGGCAGGCAGTGCACAACTGGGGCCATAATGCAAGAAAAAGTCATGGCAGGCAGTGTACAGATTAACCATAATGCTGACGAATGTCAGGGCAGGCAGGACACAGCTAAAACCATAGTGTGGGCAAAGATTATGGCAGACAATGCAAAGCTAAAGCCATAGTGTGACGGGAGTCACTTTGGTTGGGGGGCCCATGGAACCCAGCTCACTTTGGAGAGGTGGGGAGACCCCTATTTCAGCTCCCCATATCCCTCTTATGTGTAAGTCACCCTGTGCCTGTTATGGGTACAGGGTGATCTGTCCTAATATTGTGTAGACATGTATAGGTGGGGTGGGGGGTTGTTGATTGTTTAATGCCATGTGGTTGCATCCCATTGTTCTATTGTGTGTCTGGCTTGAGAGCAAACTATTATGGGATGCATGTGTTTATGTGTATTAGCTTAGTGGGGGGTGTCTCCAGCAGCCCTCCCTCCTGATGGGACTGTCTGCTGGTGTGAAGTTTGAATACCTGTGTGTCTCTTGTTGCTAAGTGTAGATTGCCCCGCCCTGTGTCATTATACAGGGAGGGGGGACTGTCCCCTGAGTGTATAAAAAGCCAGTTCAGATTTCAAATAAAGAGTTCCATGTTCAGACAGACTGGTGTCGTCTAGTCTTGTTTGGTCGGCTGTGGTGTCTGTGGTTGATGTTCGGATGGGGAAGCAGTATTATAATGGAAGTACCCAAGCAGGGGCGGACTGACCGTTCGAGCACTCGGGCACGGCCCGGGGTCAGTAGGGGGCCCCATGAAATGCCCCTGGTACCTTTTTTATAGGTTATTTTGAGTGTGGGCAAGGACACAGGGGCCCCATGATCCCCTATTGCCCGGGGGCCCCATGAGTTGTCAGTCTGCCACTGTACCCAAGTGCAGTCTGGGTCCGTTCTGTTACACATAGTGCAGAGAAAAAGCTAGGACATGCACTGCAAAGCAAAAGTCATAATGCAAATAAAGGTCAGGACAGGCTATTCAGAACTGAAGCTGTAATGTTTGCATAGACCAGGGCAGGCAGTGCAAAGCTAGAGCTGTAATACAGACAATGGTCAGTGCAGGCGGTGCACAACTAGAGCAATAAAGCAGGCAAAGATCGGTGTGAACAGGACACAGATGAAACCTTACTGCAAACAAAGATCAGGGCAGGCAGTACACAGCTGAAACTATAATGCAGGCAAATGTCAAGGCAGGCAGGGCATAGCTGGAACTGTAATACATGGCAAATCTGGAGCCATAATGCAAGAAAAGGGTCGGACATGCAATACAGAGACAAAGTCATAATGCAAAAAAGGTCAGACAGACAATTCAGAGCTGGATCAGTAATGTAGGCAAAAGTCAGGCAGGCAGTACACATCTAGAGCTGTAATACAGGAAAAGGTTAGGGTAGGCAATCTATATCTGAAGCCATAATACAGGGAAAGATCTGGGTGGGAAATGCATAGCTGGAACCGTTTTGTAGGCAAAGGTCAGGGTAGGCAGTGCACAGCTGGAACCATCATGTAGGCAAAGGTCAGGGCAGGCAGTGCACAGCTGGAGCTATATGTTAGGCAAAGGTCAGGGCAGGCAGCGCACAGCTGGAGCTATATTGTAGGCAAAGGTCAGGGCAGGCAGTACACAGCTGGAGCTATATTGTAGGCAAAGGTCAGGGTAGGCAGTGTACAGCTGGAGCTATATTGTAGGCAAAGGTCAGGGCAGGCAGTGCACAGCTGGAGCTATATTGTAGGCAAAGGTCAGGGCAGGCTGTGCACAGCTGGAGCTATATTGTAGGCAAAGGTCAGAGTGGGCAGTGCACAGCTGGAACCATAATGTAGGCAAAGGTCAGGGCAGGCAGTGCACAGCTGGAGCTATATTGTAGGCAAAGGTCAGGGCAGGTTGTGCACAGCTGGAGCTATATTGCAGGCAAAGGTCAGGGTAGGCAGTGCACAGCTGGAGCTATATTGTAGGCAAAGGTCAGGGCAGGTTGTGCACAGCTGGAGCTATATTGTAGGCAAAGGTCAGGGTAGGCAGTGCACAGCTGGAACCATAATGTAGGCAAAGGTCAGGGCAGGCAGTGCACGGCTGGAGCTATAATGTAGGCAAAGGTCAGGGCAGGCAGTGCACAGCTGGAGCTATATTGTAGGCAAAGGTCAGGGCAGGTTGTGCACAGCTGGAACCATAATGTAGGCAAAGGTCAGGGCAGGCAGTGCACAGCTGGAGGTATATTGCAGGCAGAGGTCAGGGTAGGTAGTACACATCTGAAGCCTTAATGAAGGTAAATATCAGGGTGGGCAGTGTACAGCTGAAACCTTATTGCAGTCAAAGAACAGGGTAGGCAGTGAGCAACTGGAACCATAGTGCGGAGACATAACTCAGGCAAATTTATGTAGGGTTTTTTTTTTCCTGAAAGACCGAGTGAAAAAAATGCAGTGAATGAAAGAATGAATGAAAGTAAAAATATTCTACAAAATAGACTGATTCTCTTAAAATGCAAACATTTGTAGAGTAAGAACCATGTTTCCATGTAATCAGATCTATTGAGCGAATGATAAATCCGCCTTCCCTTCCCGCGCACATTGTTCGGAGGGGTTTAGAGTCAGGCTGAGGCCATCAATGGCCAACATAAAGGAATGAGCATCAAAAGACAAATAAACACAATTCTGTATGAACCGGCAACAGAGACAGACAATTGGCAAAAGACAGCTTGACTGCCGTGGAGACACAAAGATTATGTTTTACATAAATCTGCAGCTGGGGACGTGTTCAGCCTTCATGTAAATATGAATATATGAACTCGCTGGAACTCGGAGAGTCTGCAATAATGGAGGCCGAGGGAAACAATGGAGGGATGGAAGAGAGACTTGACCATAATTACAAAGGGCGCGTTATGTTGGGCACGCAATGTAACAAAAGGTCGCGGTGACGGGAAATGCCAGCAGAGCCGTATACAGTCATGGCCGAAATTGTTGGCACCCTTGATATTTTTCCTGAAAATCAAGTATTTCACACAAAAAAGGTATTGCATTAACACATGTTTTGCTATACACATGTTTATTCCCTTTGTATGTATTGGAACAAATATAAAACAGAGGCAGAAAAGCAAATATGACATAATGTCACACAAAACCCCAAAAATGGGCTGGACAAAAGTATTGGCACCCTTAACTTAATATTTGGTTGCACACCCTTTGGAAAACATAACTGAAATCAGTCGCTTCCTATAACCATCAATAAGCTTCTGACACCTCTCACCCGGAATTTTGGACCACTCTTCCTTTGCAAACAGCTCCAGGTCTCTCTTATTGGAAGGACACCTTTTCCCAACAGCAATTTTAAGATCTCTCCACAGGTGTTCAATGGGATTTAGATCTGGGCTCATTGCTGGCCACTTCAGAACTCTCCAGCGCTTCTTTGCCATCCATTTCTGAGTGCTTTTTGACGTATGTTTGGGGTCATTGTCCTGCTGGAAGACCCAGGATCTTGGACGCAAACCCAGCTTTCTGACACTGGGCCCTACAGTGCGACCCAAAATCCTTTGGTAATCCTCAGATTTCATGATGCCTTGCACACAGTCAAGGCACCCAGTGCCAGAGGCAGCAAAACAACCCCAAAACATCATTGAACCTCCACCATATTTTACCGTAGGTACTGTGTTTTGTTCTTTGTAGGCCTCATTCCGTTTTCGGTAAACAGTAGAATGATGTGCTTTACCGAAAAGCTCTATCTTGGTCTCATCTGTCCACAAGACGTTTTCCCAGAAGGCTTTTGGCTTACTCAAGTACATTTTGGCAAACTGTAGTCTTGCTTTTTTATGTCTCTGTGTCAGCAGTGGGGTCCTCCTGGGTCTCCTGCCATAGCGTTTCATTTCATTTAAATGTCGACGGATAGTTCGCGCTGACACTGATGCTCCCTGAGCCTGCAGGACAGCTTGAATGTCTTTGGAACATGTTTGGGGCTGCTTATCCACCATCCGGACTATTCTGCGTTGCAATCTTTCATCAATTTTCCTCATCCGTCCACGACCAGGGAGATTAGCTACAGTGCCATGGGTTGCAAACTTCTTGATAATGTTGCGCACTGTGGACAAAGGCAAATCTAGTTCTCTGGAGATGGACTTGTAACCTTGAGATTGTTGATATTTTGCCACAATTTTGGTTCTCAGGTCCTCAGACAGTTCTCGTCTCCTCTTTCTGTTGTCCATGCTTAGTGTGGCACAGACAGACACACAATGCAAAGGTTAAGTGAACGTCTCTCCTTTTTATCTGCTTTCAGGTGTGATTTCTATATTGCCCACACCTGTTACTTGCCCCAGGTGAGTTTACAGGAGCATCACATGCTTGTAACATTCTTATTTATCCGCAGTTGTGAAAGGGTGCCAATACTTTTGTCCAGCCCATTTTTGGAGGTTTGTGTGACATTATGTCGAATTTGCTTTCTTTCCTCCCTTTTTTTGTTTTGTCCCAATACACACAAAGGGAATAAACATGTGTATAGCAAAACATGTGTTAATGCAATACGTTTCGTGAGAAATACATGATTTCCTGGAGAAATATCAAGGGTGCCAACAATTTCGGCCATGACTGTAGGTACAACAAACTAATGCGTCAGGTAGAACAAAAGAATGTAATATTTATTTTTTCCCAAAAATATTTTTATTAGAAGAAACAAAGGGGGTATAACAGCGCGCATACAGTTATGGATCCAAATCTGAACAGAACGCAGCATGTCGCCTCCCGTTTCGCAGACGGGTCAAAGCGTAAAAAGAAATACAGATCAGAACAGTGTAAGACAACATAATAACGTGATCAAGCAAATATACAAAGTATATGAAAAAAGCAATGAGATGGATTGTCTTCTGACCTATATATAGCAAGTAAATGTGAGCGCACATAGAGAGTAAAAGCAGCAGTGCACCAGGTAACCATAAAAACCTCGAAAAGACAATATAAATGAAATGTGCAGCGCTACAAATGAATCAAGGGCGGCACAGTGGCATAATGGTTAGCATGTCTGCCTTGCAGTAAATGGGTCATGGGTTCAATTCCCAACTATGGCACCTCCTGCATGGAGTTTGCATGCTCTCCCTGTGCTTGCGTGGGTTTCCTCTGGGCGCTTTATAAATACTGTATAATAATAGCACACCTGTGTGAAGGTCAATGCTCTGTATTGTTTGTGATATATTATTATTATACAGTATTTATAAAGCGCCAATAGTTCGCTCAGCGCTGTACATTACAAAGGGGGACAGAACATGTGACAGAACAATACCAATACAATGCAAAACATGAGGGGATCGAGGGCCCTGCTCTTTGGAGCTTACAATCTAGGAGGGAGGGGATGGTGGTACAGGAGGAGATAGCTGTGGGGGATGGAGTGGTAGAAAGAGTGGAGGAGGTCGGCAAGTTAGCAGGGGGTGGGGTAGGCTTCCCTGAAGAGATGGGTTTTCAGGGTGCGCCTAAAGGAGAGGAGAGTAGGTGATAATCTGATGGGTTGGGGCAGGGAGTTCCAGAGGATGGGTGACACCCTGGAGAAGTCCTGGAGGCGGGCATGGGAGGAGGAGACCAGGGAACTAGAGAGAAGGAGGTCTTGTGAGGAGCGGAGTGTGCGTGTTGGGTGGTACTTGGATATTAGGTCAGAGATGTAGTTCGGGGCAGTATGGTGGACGGCTTTGTACGTCAGTGTTAGGATTTTGAATTTGATCCGTTGCGCAATCAGAAGCCAGAGGAGGGATTGGCAGAGGGGGGTGGAGGACACTGAGTGGAGGCCAGTGGAGGGATTGGCAGAGGGGGGTGGAGGACACTGAGTGGAGGCCAGTGGAGGGATTGGCAGAGGGGGGTGGCGGAGATGGAGCGGTTGGTAAGGTGGATGAGTCTGGCCACAGCATTCAGGATAGACAGAAGCGGGGATAGCCAGCGGCGAGGCAGGCCAGTGAGGAGGGAGTTGCAGTAGTCGAGTCGTGATATGATGAGGGAGTGGATGAGCTGTTTAGTGGTTTCTGGGGTTAGGAACGTGCGGATTTTGGCGATGTTGCGGAGGTGGAGTCTGCATGAGATATATAAGAGATGGATACAGGTGTGGACTAGAGATTGGATAGAGAGGGGGTTAGTTAGAGAAGAATAGGTAAGGTAGTATAGTGAAAAAAGTAAGTGTATAGGATAGAAAGGAAGGGGAAGGGGAGAAAAAACAAACAAACATTTTTTAGAGGGGGAGGAGGAAGGGCTTTGGGTAAGGTAAAACGGGGAAGTGGAGTGTATACTTGCGGATAAATGGCTCACTTCATGTTGCATGAGTCGCTTAACCTGCCTGGCAGTATTCCCGAGTGTAGCTCGGGGTAAAATGTCTGTACCAAAAGCGGTAACCCCCCCCGAGCTACACTCGGGCTTACCATGCGGCATTGCTCAGGGATTCCCTACAGAGCTTACCTTGTCCTTCGCTCCCGCGATGTGTCCCCTGCTTTGCCCTAGGCCATCTCTTCCGGCCGATGTCGGCATCCGGCTTCCGTGTTCCGGTCCCTGTGACGTACGGGCGCCGGAACCGGCAGGAAATTTTAAAATGTTAAAAAATGTCATTTTTTTCTAAACAAATTTTACATAGTATAACATTCCTGTTTCAAACCATTTCACATACATTTTGTCCCGAGTGCTTTGTCCGGCGCCCTGCCTGCATTTTTACTGTTCTTTCTGCCTGGAAACTGAGAAACGTCCATGGCGTCCAAAAAGCGTCCCTTTACGTCAAAATCGGTTTTAGACCGGCTAGAGAACAGCGATAGGAAATCAGAACCACTTGCAGAATTGAGTGATAATGATTGGTGGGGGAAATTCCTCATCAGACACTGAAAACGATTCTGCGACTGAGCTCAGCGATGGGCGAACTTGGCGCTATATTTCACATTTCAGTGTTTTTGGTTTGATTATATTATTGAATTAAATGTAGTATTATTATATTATTATTTTTTATGATTATTTATTAAATTATAATTTATGATTTCGTGTTTCAAATGTTATCCTCCCCGGGATGTTTACTAGACTCTTGTTCGGACAGATTTCAGTGAGTTATTCCTAAAAATTACAGGCCTACAATAAAAAAACGACATATTTCCATGCTAAAAAATGTACCGCTTTCAGCACCAAAAATCTGAAATAATCATACCGCCAGGGAGGTTAAGACGTGTTGTGTATCAAAACAGTCAACAGGGCAAAACGTGAGTTAAAAATTCAAGAGGATAAGCCGTAGTGATAGCCTAAGGCATGTCCAGACGTGTAGCACGTGGTATCTCGGAAACCAGGGTACTCCCCAATATCACAATATGTCCCATCAGTCAGTCATGTAGCCCATGTTTCCCTGAATCTCTCAGGATCAGGGGCAGACTGACCATTTGGAAACTCGGGCACTGCCCAAGGGCCCGGGGTCAGTAGGGGGCCCCATGAGATGCCCCTGGTACCTTTTTCGGGCAAGGACCTTGTTTGGGCAAGGACACAGGGGCCCCATGATCCCCTATTGCCCGGGGGCCCCATGAGTTGTCAGTCCGCCCCTGCTCAGGATGTTCCTTAGCAACAGAAATCAGTTCCTCCCAGGGGTGGACTGACAACTCAAGTTTCCAGGCAGAAAGAACAGTCAAAAATGCAGGCAGGGCACTGGACATAGCACTCGGGACAAGATGTATGTGAAATGCATTGAAACAGTAAATGTTTTACTATATAATAATCATTTTTAAAAAAATGATATTTTTTTAAAATTTCAAATTTCCCGCCGATTCCGGCGCCCGTACGTCCCGATGTCACAGGGACCGGAACACGGAAGCCAGATGCCGGGGACGCTGCAGGGGACACATCGCGGGAGCGAAAGACAAGGTAAGTGCTGCAGGGACCCCCTAAGCAACGCCGCATGGTAAGCCCGAGTGTAGCTCGGGGGGGTTACCGCTCTTGGTACTGAAATTTTACCCCGAGCTGCACTCGGGAATACCGCCAGGGGGGTTAAAGGAGAAATTTGGGGTTACATAAAAAAGTAAACATTAAAACTCACCTCTATGCGGTAGCTGTCCCTGCCGGCTCTATGCCCAAGAACTGAGAGATCACTTGACTGCTGATTGGTCAGTTCTCAGTCTGCTTGGAGCAGAGAGCAGTGACTGTCAGTCACCACCAGGGGCGGACTGACCATTTAGCCACTTGGGCACTGCCTGAGGGCTCAGGGTCAGTAGGGGGCCTCATGAGATGCCCCTGGTACCTTTCATAGTTTTTTTGGGGTGTGGTTTGAGTGTGGGTGAGAACACAGGGGCCCCATGATTTCCTATTGCCCGGGGGCCCCATGAGTTGTCAGTCCACCCCTGGTCACCGCTCTCGGTTCTGCTCCTCCAGTACTCACTGGAGCATCAGGCGGGGGCAGGGGCAGGAGAAGCTGGCTCCTAGCAGTGCATTGAGAGGAGGAGCCAGCTTTCAGCATTATTGTTGAGACCCTTCCAAAGCCTGGAGTGGCTCTTCCAAAGCCTGGAGTGGCTCTTCCAAAGCCTGGAGTGGCTCTTCCAAAGCCTGGAGTGGCTCTTCCAAAGCCTGGAGTGGCTCTGCCAAGTCCACTGGCAGCAGTCAATAGTCCGCTATCATCTAACTCTGGGTCACCGGAGAGCAAAAGTAAGTGAACTCCTTTTTTATTCTCTTCTTTAACTTTTTCAGTATTATGTAACAAAAACTGGCAAAATGTTATTGAAAACCTGTCTCTGTTTTAGAATTCTGGCACGGACTTGGAATCGGTCTGTACCCAGCGTTGGGATTGATTTACTAAAACCGGAGAGTGCAAAATCTGGAGCAGCTGAGCATGGGAGCCAATCAGCTTCTAACTTCAGCTTGTTCAATTAAACTTTGACACAAAAAAAAATGGAAGCTGATTGGTTTCTATGCACGGCAGCAGCAGATTCTCCAATCTCCCATTTTAGTAAATCAACCCCTTTGTCTGAACCCGGAACCTGAGTTATCTGTCCGGTTATCGGTCACTGCGTCACTTAGCTGTGGGTGGAGGCTTTACTGGTGCAGCTGTGCATAGTAGCCAATCAGCTTCTAATTTTTATTGTCAAAACCTGAACAAACTGACATTAGAAGCTGATTGTCTACCATGCACAAGATATTATTATTATCATTATTATTATACAGGATTTATGGCGCCAACAGTTTGCTCAGCACTTTACAATATAACGGGAGACCATACAGCAACAATACAGATCAATACAAGAGGGATAGGAGGGCCCTGATCCAGGGAGCTTACAGTCTAGGAGGGAGGGGCTAGTGGTACAAAAGGTAGTAACTGTGGGGGATGGACTGGTAGGAAGAATAGAAGATTCCATTATTAGCTGAGGGCAGGATAGGCTTCCCTGAAGAGATAGGTTTTCAGAGATCGCCGAAAAGTGAGCAGAGTAGGCGATAGTCTGAATAATTGGGGTAGAGAGTTCCAGAGGATGGGGGAAGCTTTGGAGAAGTCCTGGAGACCAGCATGGGAGGAGGAGACAAGGGAGCTCGAGAGAGCAGGAGGTCTTGCGAGGAGCAGAGAGTACGGTTTGGGTGATATTTAGAGACAAGATCGGTGACGTAATTGGGGGCGGAGTTATAAATGGCTTTATACGTTATTGTTAGTGTTTTGAATTTTATCCGTTGGGCAATGGGAAGCCAGTGGAGGGATTGGCAGAGAGGGGTGGAGGACACTGAGTGGAGGTCAGTGGAGAGATTGGCAGAGAGGGGTGGAGGACACTGAGTGGAGGTCAGTGGAGGGATTGGCAGAGAGGGGTGGAGGACACTGAGTGGAGGCCAGTGGAGGGATTGGCAGAGAGGGGTGGAGTACACTGAATGGAGGACAGTGGAGGGATTGGCAGAGAGGTGTGGAGGACACTGAGTGGAGGCCAGTGGAGGGATTGGCAGAGAGGGATGGAGGACACTGAGTGGAGGTCAGTGGAGGGATTGGCAGAGAGGGGTGGAGGACACTGAGTGGAGGCCAGTGGAGGGATTGGCAGAGAGGGGTGGCAGGTAAGGAATGGTTAGTAAGGTGGATGAGTCTGGCAGCAGCATTCATGATAGACTGAAGAGGGGATAGCCTGTGATGAGGTCGGCCAATGAGGAGGGAGTTACAATAGTCAAGGCGAGATATAACAAGGGAGTGAATAAGTTGCTTAGTTGTTTCCGAGGTTAGGAACGGGCGTATCTTGGAGATGTTGAGGAGGTGAAGTCTACAAGATATTGCGCTCTCCAGTTTTAATAAATCAATGCCATTTATTGTAATGTTATGTGTATCCCAACCCCTTTGTATATGTTCAGCTGTGGGAAATCACCTTTCCATGACTCATTGGCTGTCAGGGCTCTGTCCACAGCAGAGGTACTCGGAGACCTGGCATTCCTGCCAGTACCTTGCATGGCCACTTAAATGCACACTGGTGAAAATCTATGCGCATTGGCGCATGGATGCGAGCCAAAACACGCATGTGCACTGGCGCATAGTTACACACGCATTAGCTCAGTTTGGTGCCAGATGGCCTTTATAAGGAAACCCATCAATTCCTCAAATTGCTGGTTGATCTCTGGCTCCCCAGTACCTTTCTCTGTGTACCTTTGCTACTGTGATCTGCTGTTACCGACTTTGCTTGTTCCTGGACCTGTCTTCTCTGCCTGACTCCTGATCTGACCTGGCTTGGCAAATAGATATTCTCACCTGCTCTCCTGATCTGACCTCGGCTTGGCAAATAGATATTCTCACCTGTTCTGATCTGACCTCGGCTTGGCTAATAGATATTCTCACCTGTTCTGATCTGACCTCGGCTTGGCTAATAGATATTCTCACCTGTTCTGATCTGACCTCGGCTTGGCTAATAGATATTCTCACCTGTTCTCCTGATCTGACCTGGCTTTGCTAATAGATATTCTCACTCGCTCTCCTGTTTATTACCTCGGCTATCCTATTGACTACGTCTGCTCCAATCTCCACCCGGCATCTGACCTTGGCTTTGAACTGACTACTCTGTGGCCCTCTGCTACCCTGAAGGCCTGCATACCTCTCACAGGCGCCACCTGTCTGCAGACACCATTCCAGTGCATCAGCTGTGCTCCTGGGTGTACCTCTGACAAGCACTCCTACAGGCGACCCGTGCTACTTTGGACCTGACTCCTTATGTCCCATATCCAGGGAAGTCTGGAACTTAGCTGCAAGGGAAGCCCTCTCTCCATTGGCCTCTAACACCAGCTACGTGATATTGGCAGAGCAATGACAACCAACTTCCATGTTTGGACAAAACCCCAGCTGCTCATATTGACTAAACAACGCTGGTTTAATCACACTTGTTCTGGCAATGATATCATGGGCATCCCCACCCCCTTTGTATATGTGTAGCTGTGGAAATGTACAGTCTGTGGCTCATTGGTGCACCAATGGCAGTTTAGTTCTGGGTTTGGACCAAATACAAGCTTGTCCCAACTCATTATAACTTAACCATACTGGTCTAATTACACTTTTCCTGGCACCTCCCCATGTCAGCACTGATGAGTATGGCTCCACCCCCTTGACCCTCTGGTGTGGCAATAAAGTGACTCCTTACTGTTGCTCCTGCACTCCTTTATCCCGTTCTCTGAGAAGATCCATGAGGCTCTGTTCTTCAGAAAATTCTGTTTAATTCTAGTTCAGCCTCTCCCATTGTGAAGGGGCAGGAGTCACTCCCAATCAGGACATTATTCTACCCACTCATGTAGCAGATACATTATAACTGGCCTAATATGCTGCTTCCCTATCAGGCTGGCCAGTCTAGGCATGTGCATTTTTTTACTTACTCCTGGATAGCTGGTCTTCACAGAACCTTCATGTCTCATTGTAAGTTGGATGTAGCAGTCAGTGTAGATCCACATTTTGGCACTTCAGTCCAATCCATGTCATTGTTATTAAAAATTTGATATTTTTTGCACCTTCCTTTCTTCTCTGTGATTATTATTGCTACCTAGTTGACATAAGGCAATGTGAGCACAATCCAGAAGGGAAGGGGGTGGACATGCCTAAGCTCCCATGGCATTAATTAGACATGCCAGCCCCGCATCCCACGATGCAAGGTAAGCATGATTACCATCCAATGGGAAGGTGTTGTCATGGCTAACTTCCCATGATATTAATTAGACATGCCAACACGGCATCCCACAATGCAATATGAGCACCAATCAACTGGAAGGGGTGGCCATCTATAGGGTCCCATGACATTAAGTAGACATGCCAACCCCTCATCCCATGATGCAATGTGAGCATGAGCACCACCTAATGGGAAGGGGGGGCATGGCTAAGTTTCCATGACATTAGTTAGATATGCCGACATGCCAACCCTGTATTCCACAATGCAATGTGAGCACCATTCAATGGAAAGGTGGTGGCCATCCCTAATTCCCATGACATTATTTAGACATGCCAACCCCACATCCCACAGTGCAAAGTGAACACCAACCAATGGGAACAGGGCAGCCATGCCTAAGTTCCTATGACCTTAATTAGGCATGCCAATGCCACATCCTATAATGCAATGCAAGTACCATCCGATGGGAAGGGGTGGCCATCCCTAAGTTTTTATGACATTAGTTAGGCATTCCAACCCTGCATCCCACAATGCTATGTGTGAGCACCATCTAATAGGAAGGGGTGGCTTTGCCTAAGTCCCCATGACATTAATCAGACATGCCAACCCCGCATTCCATGATCTAATGTAAGCACTATCCAATGGGGAGGGGGTGGCCAAGTCTAAGTTCCCATTGGATTAATTAGGCATGCCAACCTGGAATCCCACAATGCAATGTGGGCACCATCCAATGAGAAGGATGTGGCCATGCCTAAGTTACCATGACATTAGTTAGACATGCCAACATCGCATCCCACATTGCAACATGAGCACTAGAGATGAGCGAATCGAACTTGGCGAAGTGGAATTCGTTTCGAATATTAGGAAAAATTTGATTCGCGTCGAATCCGAAAATTAGCAAACTTCGGATGCACGAATCGAATTTTTCCCGATCGGCCGATTTTCATCCCTTCTACAGCCGTCAAAAAGTGTCCCTGCAGAGAGCTCCGCTATTTCTGACAGTTCTCTGACAGTTCCTTCACATTTACAGCGGTTGAAACATTGTATCTATTTGTTTCCATTTAGGATACAGATGTTTTTATTTGGAAACAAATAGATACAATGTTTCAACCGCTGTAAATGTGAAGGAACTGTCAGAGAACTGTCAGAAATAGCGGAGCTCTCTGCAGGGACACTTTTTGCTGTACTGGAATTCTTCTTATTTTCATCCTACTTCTTCTTCTCCTTCATCCTCATCCTCATCCTCTTCTTCTTCTTCTTCTTCATCCTCATCCTCTTCTTCTTCTTCTTCTTCATCCTCATCCTCTTCCTCTTCTTCTTCATCCTCATCCTCTTCTTCATCCTCATTCTCTTCTTCTTCATCCTCTTCTTCTTCATCCTCATCCTCTTCTTCTTCTTCATCCTCATCCTCTTCTTCTTCTTCTTCTTCATCCTCATCCTCTTCTTCTTCTTCTTCTTCATCATCATCCTCATCCTCTTCTTCTTCTTCTTCTTCTTCTTCCTCACCATCATCCTCTTCTTCTTCTTCTTCTTCTTCTTCTTCATCCTCATCCTCTTCTTCTTCTTCTTCTTCATCCTCATCCTCATCTTCTTCTTCTTCTTCATCCTCATCCTCATCTTCTTCTTCATCCTCATCTTCTTCTTCTTCATCCTCATCTTCTTCTTCTTCTTCATCCTCATCTTCTTCTTCTTCTTCTTCTTCATCCTCATCTTCTTCTTCATCCTCTTCTTCTTCTTCTTCCTCATCCTCATCTTCTTCTTCTTCTTCATCTTCTTCTTCATCTTCTTCTTCTTCTTCTTCATCTTCTTCTTCTTCTTCATCTTCTTCTTCTTCATCTTCTTCTTCTTCATCTTCTTCTTCTTCATCATCTTCTTCTTCATCATCTTCTTCATCATCATTAGAGATGAGCGAAGTATTCAAAAATTCGATTCGACTGATTCGGCGAATTCGTAGAAAAAATTTGATTCGAGTCGAATATATTCGCTGTGAATTTAACTTAAAAAAGGGTGTTTCTAGGCTTCAGAGAGACTTAATATTAGTGCAGAACACTGTACCTTTAATTTAAATGCCCTTGGAGTCTGCTGGGGAAGAGAAATAATACTGTCAGGCAGTATGACATGCAGATGAGTGCCGTCGATCTTAGAATCACCGCACACTTCACTCATTTGGCCAGTCACGGGGCCAAAACCAGAGTGTGGAGCCACAGTGTGGCGGTGGAGGCAGCAGCAATGGGAGGCCATGCAGCACCCTATGACAAAAATGGAAACCACCAGCAGTGTGAGGAGACCTGAAAGTGGCACATGGCAGAGTGTGGCGATAGAGACAGCAGCAATGGGAGGCCGTACAGGGACCCATGACACACTCTGGACCTGGCAGCAGCATGAGGAGGCGGTACAGGGGCCCATGGCAGATTACGGGCCTGGCAGCAGCATGAGGAGTCGGTAGGGGGGCCCATGGCAGATTACAGGCCTGGCAGCAGCAATGGGAGGCCGTACAGGGACCCATGACACAATCTGGACCTGGCAGCAGCATGGGGAGGTGGTACAGGGGCCCATGACAGATTACGGGCCTGGCAGCAGCATTTGGAGTCGGTACGGGGGCCCATGACACACTCTGGACCTGGCAGCAGCATGAGGAGGCGGTACAGGGGCGCATGACAGATTACAAGCCTGGCAGCAGCAACTTGGACAGGAGGACGTTCAGTTTCTGCACCGTCTGGTGCGTGCTCGCAAACTGTTGTCTCTTGGAAACGGATTCCAAGAAAGACTGCTGACGGAATCCGTGAAGAGGAGTAGCAGGAGAAGGAGCATCTGAACGAGCGGAATATGCCAACAAGCGACAACAGGGGCCCATGACAGATTACGGGCCTGGCAGCAGCATGAGGAGTCGGTACGGGGGCCCATGGCAGATTAGGGGCCTGGCAGCAGCTATGGGAGGCCCGTAATCTGCCAGCACCCTATGACAAAAAATGGAACCCACCAGCAGTGTGAGGAGACCTGAAAGTGGCACATGGCAGAGTGTGGCGATGGAGACAGCAGCAATGGGAGGCCGTACAGGGACCCATGACACACTCTGGACCTGGCAGCAGCATGAGGAGGCGGTATAGGGGCCCATGGCAGATTAGGGGCCTGGCAGCAGCTATGGGAGGCCCGTAATCTGCCAGCACCCTATGACAAAAAATGGAATACACCAGCAGTGTGAGGAGACCTGAAAGTGGCACATGGCAGAGTGTGGCGATGGAGACAGCAGCAATGGGAGGCCGTACAGGGACCCATGAGAGACTCTGGACTTGGCAGCAGCATGAGGAGGCGGTATAGGGGCCCATGGCAGATTAGGGGCCTGGCAGCAGCTATGGGAGGCCCGTAATCTGCCAGCACCCTATGACAAATAATGGAACACACCAGCAGTGTGAGGAGACCTGAAAGTGGCACATGTTTGGGGCATGATTCATGGCGGATTTAGTCAGTTGTGTCAGGAACTGGTGGTTTGAAATCCAGACTAATCCACGCCTGATTCATTTTCACAAACGTCAGTCTCTCCACACTTTGGGTGGACAGTCGTGTCCTCCGCGGAGTTGCAATACCTCCTGCCGCACTAAACACGCGCTCCGATGCCACGCTACTGGCCGGGCATGACAGCCTTTCAAGGGCAAATTCAGCTAGTTGGGGCCAAAGGTCAAGTTTCGTTGCCCAGTAGTCAAGGGGATTGTCTACCTCGGTTGGCAGGGTGCTGTCCAAGTAGGCCTAAGCCTGTTGTTTGAGGTCCTGCTCCAGGTCCACCTGATGCTGCTGCTGCTGCGGCTGGTTAGTAGTTTCCTCACTGCGCTGGTGAAGAAAGCTACTCATCATCGACTGCAGACTGAGGCAGCCGCTGCTGGTGGAGCTGCCACTGCTCCTACCACCCCACCCCTCCCCTGCTGCCATGGCAGCGGAACGCGAGCGCACAGGGCCCACAGTGTCTGAGGATGGACGTTGGCGCAGACAGGCAGAGACCAGCTGACTACATAGGTGGTTTTTATAGTACGTTATTTTGGCCTCCCTCTCAGCAGGTGTGAAAAAGGCCACCATTTTTGAACGGTAGCGAGGGTCCAACAAGGTGGACAGCCAAAAGTCATCCCTCTGTCTGATGGTTATTATTCGGCTGTCGCTACGCAAGCAACCGAGCATGCTATGGGCCATTTGTGCCAAGGAATGCGAGGGACTCCCTGCCTCCATCTCCACAGCATACTGCCACGGTGCGTCTGGGTCCTCTGTCTCCTCCTCCTCCTCCTCTACCAGATGCTCCTGCTCCTCCACTCCTGTCCGCTGAGTGGAAAAACCACCCATTTCACTCAATAATTCCTGAGCACCAATGTCCTCCTCTACCTCCTCCTCTTCTTCCTGTCCTGCCCCCACAGGGGTCATGTGGCGTTGAGATCTGTGCGCCACGTCTACCGCACCCTGACCAGCCATTGTTAACAGCATTTGTTCCAGGACGTGCAACAGAGGAATGACGTCGTTCATCCCATAGTCCTGCCGACTCACGAATAGCGTGGCCTCCTCAAAGGGCCTGAGCAAGCGCAGGTGTCACGCATGAGCTGCCAATGGCTGACATCTAAGTTACACAGGGAATACCTTTATCCGCTTTTAACATCAGGAAATCTGTGATGGCCTTTTGCTGTTCGTAAAGGCGGTCTAACATATGTAGGGTTGAATTCCACCTTGTTGCAACGTCACAGCATGAGGAGTCGGTATAGGGGCCCATGGCAGATTAGGGGCCTGGCAGCAGCTATGGGAGGCCCGTAATCTGCCAGCACCCTATGTCAAAAAATTATACACACCAGCAGTGTGTGAGGAGACCTGAAAGTGGCACATGGCAGAGTGTGGCGATGGAGACAGCAGCAATGGGAGGCCGTACAGGGACCCATGGCAGACTCTGGACCTGGCAGCAGCATGAGGAGGCGGTATATAGGGGCCTATGGCAGATTAGGGGCCTGGCAGCAGCTATGGGAGGCCCTTAATCTGCCAGCACCCTATGTCAAAAAATTCTACACACCAGCAGTGTGAGGAGACCTGAAAGTGGCACATGGCAGAGTGTGGCGATGGAGACAGCAGCAATGGGAGGCCGTACAGGGACCCATGACAGACTCTGGACCTGGCAGCAGCATGAGGAGGCGGTATATAGGGGCCTATGGCAGATTAGGGGCCTGGCAGCAGCTATGGGAGGCCCTTAATCTGCCAGCACCCTATGTCAAAAAATTCTACACACCAGCAGTGTGTGAGGAGACCTGAAAGTGGCACATGGCAGAGTGTGGCGATGGAGACAGCAGCAATGGGAGGCCGTACAGGGACCCATGAAAGACTCTGGACCTGGCAGCAGCATGAGGAGGCGGTATATAGGGGCCCATGGCAGATTAGGGGCCTGGCAGCAGCTATAGGAGGCCCATAATCTGCCAGCACCCTATGTCAAAAAATTCAACACACCAGCAGTGTGAGGAGACCTGAAAGTGGCACATGGCAGAGTGTGGCGATGGAGACAGCAGCAATGGGAGGCCGTACAGGGACCCATGACAGACTTTGGACCTGGCAGCAGCATGAGGAGGCGGTATATAGGGGCCTATGGCAGATTAGGGGCCTGGCAGCAGCTATGGGAGGCCCTTAATCTGCCAGCACCCTATTTCAAAAAATTCTACACACCAGCAGTGTGTGAGGAGACCTGAAAGTGGCACATGGCAGAGTGTGGCGATGGAGACAGCAGCAATGGGAGGCCGTACAGGGACCCATGAAAGACTCTGGACCTGGCAGCAGCATGAGGAGGCGGTATATAGGGGCCTATGGCAGATTAGGGGCCTGGCAGCAGCTATAGGAGGCCCATAATCTGCCAGCACCCTATGTCAAAAAATTCAACACACCAGCAGTGTGAGGAGACCTGAAAGTGGCACATGGCAGAGTGTGGCGATGGAGACAGCAGCAATGGGAGGCCGTACAGGGACCCATGACAGACTCTGGACCTGGCAGCAGCATGAGGAGGCGGTATATAGGGGCCTATGGCAGATTAGGGGCCTGGCAGCAGCTATGGGAGGCCCTTAATCTGCCAGCACCCTATGTCAAAAAATTCAACACACCAGCAGTGTGAGGAGACCTGAAAGTGGCACATGGCAGAGTGTGGCGATGGAGACAGCAGCAATGGGAGGCCGTACAGGGACCCATGAGAGACTCTGGACCTGGCAGCAGCATGAGGAAGCGGTATATAGGGGCCTATGGCAGATTAGGGGCCTGGCAGCAGCTATAGGAGGCCCATAATCTGCCAGCACCCTATGTCAAAAAATTCTACACACCAGCAGTGTGTGAGGAGACCTGAAAGTGGCACATGGCAGAGTGTGGCGATGGAGACAGCAGCAATGGGAGGCCGTACAGGGACCCATGAAAGACTCTGGACCTGGCAGCAGCATGAGGAGGCGGTATATAGGGGCCCATGGCAGATTAGGGGCCTGGCAGCAGCTATAGGAGGCCCATAATCTGCCAGCACCCTATGTCAAAAAATTCAACACACCAGCAGTGTGAGGAGACCTGAAAGTGGCACATGGCAGAGTGTGGCGATGGAGACAGCAGCAATGGGAGGCCGTACAGGGACCCATGACAGACTCTGGACCTGGCAGCAGCATGAGGAGGCAGTATATAGGGGCCTATGGCAGATTAGGGGCCTGGCAGCAGCTATGGGAGGCCCTTAATCTGCCAGCACCCTATGTCAAAAAATTCTACACACCAGCAGTGTGTGAGGAGACCTGAAAGTGGCACATGGCAGAGTGTGGCGATGGAGACAGCAGCAATGGGAGGCCGTACAGGGACCCATGAAAGACTCTGGACCTGGCAGCAGCATGAGGAGGCGGTATATAGGGGCCCATGGCAGATTAGGGGCCTGGCAGCAGCTATAGGAGGCCCATAATCTGCCAGCACCCTATGTCAAAAAATTCAACACACCAGCAGTGTGAGGAGACCTGAAAGTGGCACATGGCAGAGTGTGGCGATGGAGACAGCAGCAATGGGAGGCCGTACAGGGACCCATGACAGACTCTGGACCTGGCAGCAGCATGAGGAGGCGGTATATAGGGGCCTATGGCAGATTAGGGGCCTGGCAGCAGCTATGGGAGGCCCATAATCTGCCAGCACCCTATGTCAAAAAATTCTACACACCAGCAGTGTGTGAGGAGACCTGAAAGTGGCACATGGCAGAGTGTGGCGATGGAGACAGCAGCAATGGGAGGCCGTACAGGGACCCATGAAAGACTCTGGACCTGGCAGCAGCATGAGGAGGCGGTATATAGGGGCCCATGGCAGATTAGGGGCCTGGCAGCAGCTATAGGAGGCCCATAATCTGCCAGCACCCTATGTCAAAAAATTCAACACACCAGCAGTGTGAGGAGACCTGAAAGTGGCACATGGCAGAGTGTGGCGATGGAGACAGCAGCAATGGGAGGCCGTACAGGGACCCATGACAGACTCTGGACCTGGCAGCAGCATGAGGAGGCGGTATATAGGGGCCTATGGCAGATTAGGGGCCTGGCAGCAGCTATGGGAGGCCCTTAATCTGCCAGCACCCTATGTCAAAAAATTCAACACACCAGCAGTGTGAGGAGACCTGAAAGTGGCACATGGCAGAGTGTGGCGATGGAGACAGCAGCAATGGGAGGCCGTACAGGGACCCATGAGAGACTCTGGACCTGGCAGCAGCATGAGGAAGCGGTATATAGGGGCCTATGGCAGATTAGGGGCCTGGCAGCAGCTATGGGAGGCCCATAATCTGCCAGCACCCTATGTCAAAAAATTCTACACACCAGCAGTGTGTGAGGAGACCTGAAAGTGGCACATGGCAGAGTGTGGCGATGGAGACAGCAGCAATGGGAGGCCGTACAGGGACCCATGAGAGACTCTGGACCTGGCAGCAGCATGAGGAAGCGGTATATAGGGGCCTATGGCAGATTAGGGGCCTGGCAGCAGCTATGGGAGGCCCTTAATCTGCCAGCACCCTATGTCAAAAAATTCAACACACCAGCAGTGTGAGGAGACCTGAAAGTGGCACATGGCAGAGTGTGGCGATGGAGACAGCAGCAATGGGAGGCCGTACAGGGACCCATGAGAGACTCTGGACCTGGCAGCAGCATGAGGAAGCGGTATATAGGGGCCTATGGCAGATTAGGGGCCTGGCAGCAGCTATGGGAGGCCCATAATCTGCCAGCACCCTATGTCAAAAAATTCTACACACCAGCAGTGTGTGAGGAGACCTGAAAGTGGCACATGGCAGAGTGTGGCGATGGAGACAGCAGCAATGGGAGGCCGTACAGGGACCCATGAGAGACTCTGGACCTGGCAGCAGCATGAGGAAGCGGTATATAGGGGCCTATGGCAGATTAGGGGCCTGGCAGCAGCTATGGGAGGCCCTTAATCTGCCAGCACCCTATGTCAAAAAATTCAACACACCAGCAGTGTGAGGAGACCTGAAAGTGGCACATGGCAGAGTGTGGCGATGGAGACAGCAGCAATGGGAGGCCGTACAGGGACCCATGAGAGACTCTGGACCTGGCAGCAGCATGAGGAAGCGGTATATAGGGGCCTATGGCAGATTAGGGGCCTGGCAGCAGCTATGGGAGGCCCATAATCTGCCAGCACCCTATGTCAAAAAATTCTACACACCAGCAGTGTGTGAGGAGACCTGAAAGTGGCACATGGCAGAGTGTGGCGATGGAGACAGCAGCAATGGGAGGCCGTACAGGGACCCATGAAAGACTCTGGACCTGGCAGCAGCATGAGGAGGCGGTATATAGGGGCCCATGGCAGATTAGGGGCCTGGCAGCAGCTATAGGAGGCCCATAATCTGCCAGCACCCTATGTCAAAAAATTCAACACACCAGCAGTGTGAGGAGACCTGAAAGTGGCACATGGCAGAGTGTGGCGATGGAGACAGCAGCAATGGGAGGCCGTACAGGGACCCATGACAGACTCTGGACCTGGCAGCAGCATGAGGAGGCGGTATATAGGGGCCTATGGCAGATTAGGGGCCTGGCAGCAGCTATGGGAGGCCCTTAATCTGCCAGCACCCTATGTCAAAAAATTCTACACACCAGCAGTGTGAGGAGACCTGAAAGTGGCACATGGCAGAGTGTGGCGATGGAGACAGCAGCAATGGGAGGCCGTACAGGGACCCATGACAGACTCTGGACCTGGCAGCAGCATGAGGAGGCGGTATATAGGGGCCTATGGCAGATTAGGGGCCTGGCAGCAGCTATGGGAGGCCCTTAATCTGCCAGCACCCTATGTCAAAAAATTCTACACACCAGCAGTGTGAGGAGACCTGAAAGTGGCACATGGCAGAGTGTGGCGATGGAGACAGCAGACTGTTTTGCTCGCTGCCAAGCTGCCACCCTCTTCTCCTGATGATGCGGAAGAAATTGCCTGATGACGACGAGGCTGCCAAGTGCGAGCAACCTCCTCATCATCAAGTAGGGTCTCCACCTCACTACTAGCCCCCTCGGCTGCGTCTGGGTCAGGAGACAGACCTGTCTCTAGACCGGCTACCGAGCCACTCTCCTCGCCACTACTTCTTCGCCTGGCTGCTGAAAAGGCGGATGTCTCCCCCCGTTCCTGACCGCCCTCTGTTAGCTCTTCCTCACTGTACAGTGGGGCTGAGCCCACAGCATGCGATACTTCGCTTGGTGAGGGAACACCAAAGGACAGGGGCAGGTAGAGGACACGTGATTTCAGTGGGCTTGGTCCCGGGCCATGCCAACTAATGGTTGTGTCTGACGTACCCACCGACCGTTGGCTGTAGGTGTCAGAGGTGACCTGGGAAGAGGAAGACGACCGAGCCAACCAATCGACGACGGCAGGGTTGTCGGTGGAGACACGACCGCTGGATGACACCGGGAGCACTGGCCTCTGGCTGCGAATAGTGCTGCCTCGACCCCTTCCTCTGCTGCCACGTCTGCTCGCTCCTAAAACATTGCCTCCTCTGCCACTCCTCTGCATGTTGTCTGACATACTCTTTAATTAAACGATTATGTGTCCCTGAGTAACAATTCTGTGTCCCTGAGTAACAATTCTGTGTCTGTGCGAGTAACAATTCTGTGGCCCTAAGTAACAGTTCTGTGGCCCTCAGTAACAATTCTGTGTCCCTGATTAACGTTTCTGTGGCCCCAAGTAACAGTTCTGTGGCCCTCAGTAACAATTCTGTCTGTCCCTGAGTAACAATTCTCTGGCACTCAGTAACAATTCTGTCTGTCCCTGAGTAAAAATTCTGTGGCCCTAAGTAAAGTTTCTGGGGCCCTGAGTAACAATTATCTGGCACTCCGTAACAATTCTGTCTGTCCCTGAGTAACAATTCTCTGGCACTCAGTAACAATTCTGTCTGTCCCTGAGTAAAAATTCTCTGGCCCTAAGTAAAGTTTCTGTGGCCCTGAGTAACAATTCTCTGGCACTCCGTAACAATTCTGTCTGTCCCTGAGTAACAATTCTCTGGCACTCAGTAACAATTCTGTCTGTCCCTGAGTAAAAATTCTGTGGCCCTAATTAAAGTTTCTGTGGCCCTAAGTAACAATTCTCTGGCACTCCGTAACAATTCTGTCTGTCCCTGAGTAACAATTCTCTGGCACTCAGTAACAATTCTGTCTGTCCCTGAGTAAAAATTCTGTGGCCCTAATTAAAGTTTCTGTGGCCCTAAGTAACAATTCTCTGGCACTCCGTAACAATTCTGTCTGTCCCTGAGTAACAATTCTCTGGCACTCCGTAACAATTCTGTCTGTCCCTGAGTAACAATTCTCTGGCACTCAGTAACAATTCTGTCTGTCCCTGAGTAAAAATTCTGTGGCCCTAAGTAAAGTTTCTGTGGCCCTGAGTAACAATTCTCTGGCACTCCGTAACAATTCTGTCTGTCCCTGAGTAACAATTCTCTGGCACTCCGTAACAATTCTGTCTGTCCCTGAGTAAAAATTCTGTGGCCCTAATTAAAGTTTCTGTGGCCCTAAGTAACAATTCTCTGGCACTCAGTAACAATTCTGTCTGTCCCTGAGTAACAATTCTCTGGCACTCGGTAACAATTCTGTCTGTCCCTGAGTAACAATTCTCTGGCACTCAGTAACAATTCTGTCTGTCCCTGAGTAAAAATTCTGTGGCCCTAATTCAAGTTTCTGTGGCCCTAAGTAACAATTCTCTGGCACTCAGTAACAATTCTGTCTGTCCCTGAGTAACAATTCTCTGGCACTCCGTAACAATTCTGTCTGTCCCTGAGTAACTATTCTCTGGCACTCAGTAACAATTCTGTCTGTCCCTGAGTAAAAATTCTGTGGCCCTAATTCAAGTTTCTGTGGCCCTAAGTAACAATTCTCTGGCACTCAGTAACAATTCTGTCTGTCCCTGAGTAACAATTCTCTGGCACTCAGTAACAATTCTGTCTGTCCCTGAGTAAAAATTCTGTGGCCCTAAGTAAAGTTTCTGGGGCCCTGAGTAACAATTATCTGGCACTCAGTAACAATTCTGTCTGTCCCTGAGTAACAATTCTCTGGCACTCAGTAACAATTCTGTCTGTCCCTGAGTAACAATTCTCTGGCACTCAGTAACAATTCTGTCTGTCCCTGAGTAAAAATTCTGTGGCCCTAAGTAAAGTTTCTGGGGCCCTGAGTAACAATTATCTGGCACTCCGTAACAATTCTGTCTGTCCCTGAGTAACAATTCTCTGGCACTCAGTAACAATTCTGTCTGTCCCTGAGTAAAAATTCTGTGGCCCTAAGTAAAGTTTCTGTGGCCCTGAGTAACAATTCTCTGGCACTCCGTAACAATTCTGTCTGTCCCTGAGTAACAATTCTCTGGCACTCAGTAACAATTCTGTCTGTCCCTGAGTAAAAATTCTGTGGCCCTAATTAAAGTTTCTGTGGCCCTAAGTAACAATTCTCTGGCACTCAGTAACAATTCTGTCTGTCCCTGAGTAACAATTCTCTGGCACTCCGTAACAATTCTGTCTGTCCCTGAGTAACAATTCTCTGGCACTCAGTAACAATTCTGTCTGTCCCTGAGTAAAAATTCTGTGGCCCTAAGTAAAGTTTCTGTGGCCCTGAGTAACAATTCTCTGGCACTCCGTAACAATTCTGTCTGTCCCTGAGTAACAATTCTCTGGCACTCCGTAACAATTCTGTCTGTCCCTGAGTAAAAATTCTGTGGCCCTAATTAAAGTTTCTGTGGCCCTAAGTAACAATTCTCTGGCACTCAGTAACAATTCTGTCTGTCCCTGAGTAACAATTCTCTGGCACTCGGTAACAATTCTGTCTGTCCCTGAGTAAAAATTCTGTGGCCCTAATTCAAGTTTCTGTGGCCCTAAGTAACAATTCTCTGGCACTCAGTAACAATTCTGTCTGTCCCTGAGTAACAATTCTCTGGCACTCCGTAACAATTCTGTCTGTCCCTGAGTAACTATTCTCTGGCACTCAGTAACAATTCTGTCTGTCCCTGAGTAAAAATTCTGTGGCCCTAATTCAAGTTTCTGTGGCCCTAAGTAACAATTCTCTGGCACTCAGTAACAATTCTGTCTGTCCCTGAGTAACAATTCTCTGGCACTCAGTAACAATTCTGTCTGTCCCTGAGTAAAAATTCTGTGGCCCTAAGTAAAGTTTCTGGGGCCCTGAGTAACAATTCTCTGGCACTCAGTAACAATTCTGTCTGTCCCTGAGTAACAATTCTCTGGCACTCAGTAACAATTCTGTCTGTCCCTGAGTAAAAATTCTGTGGCCCTAATTAAAGTTTCTGTGGCCCTAAGTAACAATTCTCTGGCACTCAGTAACAATTCTGTCTGTCCCTGAGTAACAATTCTCTGGCACTCGGTAACAATTCTGTCTGTCCCTGAGTAACAATTCTCTGGCACTCAGTAACAATTCTGTCTGTCCCTGAGTAAAAATTCTGTGGCCCTAATTAAAGTTTCTGTGGCCCTAAGTAACAATTCTCTGGCACTCAGTAACAATTCTGTCTGTCCCTGAGTAACAATTCTCTGGCACTCGGTAACAATTCTGTCTGTCCCTGAGTAACAATTCTCTGGCACTCAGTAACAATTCTGTCTGTCCCTGAGTAAAAATTCTGTGGGCCTAATTAAAGTTTCTGTGGCCCTAAGTAACAATTCTCTGGCACTCAGTAACAATTCTCTCTGTCCCTGAGTAACAATTCTCTGGCACTCGGTAACAATTCTGTCTGTCCCTGAGTAACAATTCTCTGGCACTCAGTAACAATTCTGTCTGTCCCTGAGTAAAAATTCTGTGGCCCTAATTAAAGTTTCTGTGGCCCTAAGTAACAATTCTCTGGCACTCATTAACAATTCTGTCTGTCCCTGAGTAACAATTCTCTGGCACTCGGTAACAATTCTGTCTGTCCCTGAGTAACAATTCTCTGGCACTCAGTAACAATTCTGTCTGTCCCTGAGTAAAAATTCTGTGGCCCTAATTAAAGTTTCTGTGGCCCTAAGTAACAATTCTCTGGCACTCAGTAACAATTCTGTCTGTCCCTGAGTAACAATTCTCTGGCACTCCGTAACAATTCTGTCTGTCCCTGAGTAACAATTCTCTGGCACTCCGTAACAATTCTGTCTGTCCCTGAGTATGAATTCTGTGGCCCTAACTAGCGTTTCTTTGTCCCTAAGTAACAGTTCTGTGGCCCTCAGTAACAGTTCTGTGTCTGTGCGAGTAACAATTCTGTGTCTGTGCGAGTAACAATTCTGTGGCCCTAAGTAACAGTTCTGTGGCCTTCAGTAACAATTCTGTGTCTGTGCGAGTAACAATTCTGTGTCTGTGCGAGTAACAATTCTGTGGCCCTAAGTAAAGTTTCTGTGGCCCTAAGTAACAATTCTCTGGCACTCAGTAACAATTCTGTCTGTCCCTGAGTAACAATTCTCTGGCACTGAGTAACAATTCTGTCTGTCCCTGAGTAAAAATTCTGTGGCCCTAATTAAAGTTTCTGTGGCCCTAAGTAACAATTCTCTGGCACTCAGTAACAATTCTGTCTGTCCCTGAGTAACAATTCTCTGGCACTCAGTAACAATTCTGTCTGTCCCTGAGTAACAATTCTGTGGCCCTAATAACGTTTCTGTGGCCCTAAGTAACAATTCTCTGGCACTGAGTAACAATTCTGTCTGTCCCTGATTATGAATTCTGTGGCCCTAACTAGCGTTTCTTTGTCCCTAAATAACGATTCTGTGGCCCTCATTAACAAGTCTGTGTCCCTGAGTAATGGTTCTCTGTCCCTAAGTAACTTTTCTCTGTCCCCAATTATCGTTTCTGTGGCCCTAACTCTGTCCCTGTCCCTAGTACAGAGCGGTCTGCCTCTGTTCAATAACTGCAGGCAAATGAAGAATTCCAAAATGGCCGCTATTTATAGCTCGACCATTACACAGTGCTGGCTGGCTGGCTGCTGATAGGCTGATGCGATCACATGTAGTTGAGGCATGCATTATGGGTCAGCGCGCCTTGTCTGCGCGCCTTCCCAGACATCCCCGCTCCGTCGCCGCACATGTCAGCCGCCATTTTCTGAAAAATTTCGATTCGCGCGTCCGAATTAGGCTATTTTTCGGATTCGGCACGAATCGAAATTTTTCAGATATTCGACTCGAATTCCACTTCGGATACTTCGATTCGCTCATCTCTAATCATCATCTTCTTCATCATCATCTTCTTCATCTTCTTCTTCATCTTCTTCATCTTCTTCTTCATCTTCTTCTTCTTCTTCATCTTCTTCTTCATCTTCTTCGTCGTGCCCCATGACTGCCCAAATGAGTGAAGTGTGCGGTGATTCTAAGATCGACGGCACTCATCTGCATGTCATACTGACTGACAGTATTATTTCTCTTCCCCAGCAGACTCCAAGGGCATTTAAATTAAAGGTACAGTGTTCTGCACTAATATAAAGGCTCTCTGAAGCCTAGAAACACCCTTTTAATAAGTTAAATTTGCAGCGAATAAATTCGCATCGAATCGAATTTATTCCGCAAATTCGGCAAATCAGCCGAATCGAATTTTTGAATAATTCGCTCATCTCTAATGAGCACCATCCCGGTGGCCATCCTATAATGCAAAGCAAGTACCATCCGATGGGAAGGGGTGGCCATCCCTAAGTTTTTATGACATTAGTTAGGCATTCCAACCTTGCATCCCACAATGCTATGTGTGAGCACCATCTAATAGGAAAGGGGTGGCTTTGCCTAAGTCCCCATGACATTAATCAGACATGCCAACCCCGCATTCCATGATCTAATGTAAGCACCATCCAATGGGGAGGGGGTGGCCAAGTCTAAGTTCCCATTGCATTAATTAGACATGCCAACCTGGAATCCCACAATCCAATGAGAAGGATGTGGCCATCCCTGGTTCCCATGACATTAGTTAGACATGCCAACCCCTGCATCTCACAGTTCATGGTGAACACCATCCAATGGGAACAGGGCATCCGTGCCTAAGTTCCCATGAGAGTTCTCTACAACAGGTTGGTCATCTAAGGTTAATGCCCTACAATTCGACTTATGCAAGCTTCCCCAGTTAGTCCTCCAAGTCACTAAAAAAATGGTCAGATCTAATTTGATTGGTGTAAGCGTTGTGGGTCATGGGTTCCAGAAATAGGACATCCACCTTCCACAGAACGGGGAGCTTAGAGCCGACTCACACAGCTGGCCTGCAGTGCCCATTGTTCTTTAAGCAGACATAACTTCGGTCCGCTGACTTTGATAAGAGAAACGCAATTACCGGTTGCCACGGAGATGCAGAGCCATGCAGATTCCCTATCTGTGAAGAAAACTCGCAAGATGAATCTGGCAAATTAAAATTCATTTTATCAAACCTTGGAAGAGCAAGTTCTAGACTCAAAACATGTTTACTCTCATTTTCTTTCCAGAGACATGCTTTGCATGGAAATGCCGGAGTGCTCTAATAGGTTACAGCGCTCTGACAGCCGAAAGGCTTGAAGCTCCTGTGACAACTATATTATAATGCAGAGGCTCAGGAACTCGCTGATGAGAAGTCGGTCATGTTCAGTTTTACATTAGTCTTTCAACAGGGTCACTTGTACAGGGGAATTATATATATATATATATACTGCTAAAAGTTAAAGGAACACTTTTTAATCAGAGTCTAGCATCAAGTCAATGAAACTCCTGGGATATTGATCTGGTCAGGTAAGTCGCAGAGGGGGTTGATTATCAGTTTCAGCTACTTTGGTGTTCATAAAATTAACAACAGGTGCACTAGATGGGCAACAATGAGATGACCCCAAAAACAGGAATGGTTTTACAGGTGGAGGCCGCTGACATTTTTTTCTCTACTCATCTTTTCTGACTGTTTTTCACTCATTCTGCATTTGGCTAGGGTCAATGTCACTACTGGTAGCATGAGGCCATACCTGGACCCTACAGAGGTTGCACAGGCAGTCCAACTCAATACGTGCCATTTGCAGAAGGTTTGCTGTGTCTCCCAGCACAGTCTCAAGAGCATGGAGGAGATTCCAGGAGACAGGCAGTTCCTCTAGGAGAGCTGGACAGGGCCATAGAAGGTCTTAACCCATCAGCAGGACCGGTATCTGCTCCTTTGTGCAAGGAGGAACAGGATGAGCACTGCCAGAGCCCTACAAAATGACCTCCAGCAGGCCACTGGTGTGAATGTCTCTAACCGAAGAATCAAAAACAGACTTCACGAGGGTGGCCTGAGGGCCCGACATCCTCTAATTGGCCCTGTGCTCACTGCCTGGCACCATAGAGCTTGATTGGCATTTGATATTGAACACCAGAATTGGCAGGTCCACCACTGGCACCCTGTGCTTTTCACAGATGAGAGCAGGTTCCCCCTGAGCACATGTGACAGACGTGAAAGGGTCTAGAGAAGCCGTGGAGAACGTTCTGCTGCCTGTAACATGGTTCAGCATGACCGTTTTGGTGGTGAGTCAGTGATGGTCTGGGGAGGCATATTCATGGATGAACGCACAGACCTCTACAGGCTAGACAATGGCACTATGACTGCCATTAGGTATCAGGATGAAATCCTTGGACCCATTGTCAGAATCTACACTGGTGCAGTGGGTCCTGGGTTCCTCCTGGTGCGGTGGGTCCTGGGTTCCCCCTGTTGCACGACAATGCCAGGCCTCATGTGGGGAGAGTATGCAGGCAGTTCCTGAAGGATGAAGGAATTGATACCGTTGAGTGGCCTACACGCTCTCCTGACCTAAATCCAATAGAACCCCTCTGGGATGTCATGTTTCGGTCCATCTGAAGCCGTCAGGTTGCACCTCAGACTGTCCAGGAGCTCAGTGATGCCCTGGTCCAGATCTGAGAGGAAATCCCCCAGGACACCATCCGTGGTCTCATTAGGAGCCTCCCCCGACGTTGTCAGGCATGTATACAAGCACGTGGGGGCCACACAGACTACTGAGGACCATTCTGAGTTGCTGCAATGACATTTCAGCAAAATGGACTCGCCTGCTGTATCATTTCTTCACTTTGATTTTAGGGGTGGCTTTGAATTCAGTCCTCTGTAGGTCGATCATTTTCATTTCCATCAAACAATGGGGCATCCTTACGTTCTTCTTCTACATCAGTAGAGGGCCGATGGACCAATATATACTAGGGTATATGGAAGTTTGTCCAAGATCGACCAAAGGTTGTGCAGCTCCAACACGAAGCTGGGGAAGCTCGATACAAACTGTAGCAGAGAGCAAAAAAACAGAGCGCACCAACCTTGCGCATTACCTCAGTTAGCAATTAGTGGATTTAGTGATTTAAGAGATATACTCACAAAAGTATCAATATAAAAGGCATATAGAATCCAAAATCGAATAATTGGATAAGGAGACACGTGTGAATCCCATCAATAGGGGAGACTCTCAGGCAGTGGTGTATTTAGGTTTTGTGCTGCCCTAGGCAACACAAAAATCAGACGCCCCCTCCCCGGCCTGACACCGACCAATACCAGACCTCCCCCGCAGAGACAGCCTGACAGTGACCAACAACACTCCTGCCCCATCCCCCACCCAAGAGAGCCTCCCACTAACACCCACCCCAACCCAGCGAAAGACAGGAAGACACGCCTTCACAGCTCTAGACATCCCCAGGGATGACAATTGGGCTCTACATACACCATCAAGCAGCGCACAGCCTCTCTCAGATCCCACCTAGTCCCCATGCCACATATGTCCCTTCTTCCAGGGGGCAGTGCTGCCCCCCTAAAACTGCCGCCCTAGGCAAATGCCTTGTGGTAAATACACCCCTGCTCTAGGGATGAAGCTGACGTGTTTCGAAGGGGGGTCCCTTCTTCATCCGAGCTCTTCAAAATGTGTCAGCTTCACCCTGAGAATCTCCTCTTCCGGGATATCTGTGGAATTTCCAGTACAAGCATCTCTTGTGGTCTTGTGGGCACTTTGGGTTCGCTTTCTGCTTCCTATCTCCTAAACTGTGTGGGAACTTGGCCTGATCTCTGCACACCGCTGTTCATCTCTGTAACGGAACCGGACCCAGACTGCACTTGGGTATTTCCGTTAGACTCCCGCTTCCCTGTCCGAACACCAACCACGGACACCACTGCTGGCCATACAAGACGAGACAGCACCAGGCTTCTTAAGACAGGAAGTGAACAGCTTTATTTTAACACAAACATAAGATATATACACAGGGCAGGGAAATACAACCAGGAACAGGAAACACATCAGCAGGCCGTCCCATCAGGGGGAAGGGCTGCCGGAAACACCCCCCACCAAACCAAGACACACAATAGAACAATGGGATACACCACTTGGCAGTAGACAATAGGGGAACACATGCATCCCATAATAGTTTGCTGGCCAGCAAGACACAATGGGATGCAGCACCTGGCAGTGAACAATGAACAACCCCCACACCCCACCTAAACATGTCTACACAATATTAGGACAGATCACCCTGTACCCCTAACAGGCACAGGGTGGCTTACACATAAGAGGAATATGGGGAGATGATACAGGGGTCCCCCCACCCCCAAAAGTCACTCCCGTCACAAACTCTTTGTTTTCAGCCTCAACCTTCTGCCTGTGATATGAACAACTATCAAATCATAAACATGTTTTAATTGGGATTTTGTTTAATAAAGATGTTTTGCTTGACATGGTGTTATCTGGTATCTGCTGTTTGGACATCAGCCCGTTTATGTGAATGCTAATACTCTATTATGTTGTCTGTGTTCTTTGTTATATATCTTTAAACTTTTGATGTTATCTAAGAAGAGAAATGTGTGAACAGACCCGGGTATAATAGCCTGTAAATTTTTCCAGCCAGGGGAGGCTGCTATATATTTGCTATAGGAAATCTTCAAAGCTCCGAAGTATGATAACAAATGTATTTTGTGATAAAATTTGTATGAAATTTATAGTGACAAAGAGAATGTGTTTTTCTGAGTAACGTATGTTGTTAGAAATTGTCTCGGTACATGCCGTGGCATCTTTGGTGCAGGGACTTCTGGAGTAGGACAGGGGAGTTTTCAAGCAGTGCTTCACAAGCATTATGGGAGGGTTAAGGGCTAGCATTGGATATGAGAGGAGGTTAGGGTGAAGGGTATTTTTTTTTTCTATGAAGTGCACATACTGCATGAAACAAGACATTGGGTATCCAAAAAAGTAAAGCATGCAAAAAAAAAAAAAGGAATGGGTGTATCAGTTGGTCCAATCTCCAAAAAGAAGGGTTCTTGAACCCTGACCTACCCCTCCTTCCTGGGGTATAAGCAGTGGTGTATTTAGGTTTCGTGCTGCCCCAGGCAATACAAAAATTGGCTCCCCCCCACGGACATTGACCAACAACACCCCAGCCCCCCCACTCGAAAGAGCCTTCCACTACCACAGGGCAACCCCCCACTCCACCCCGGCAACAGATAAGATACTCACCTTCACAGCTCCAGAAATCCCCGGGAACAAGAGTCAGGCTCTGCATAAACCATCAAGCAGCCTGCAGCCTGCAGCCTCTATCAGATCCCACCTGGTCCCCGTGATGCGGGTGTCCCTTCTTCCATTCCTTCTTTCAGGGGACAGAGCTGCCCCCATGAAAATTGCTGCTGTCCCCCTGAAAAATGCTGCTGCCCCCATGAAATATGCCACCCTAGGCAAATGCCTTGTTTGCTTGTGGTAAATACACCCCTGGGTGTAAGACCTCTGACAGGGGCATAGAACTCCTGGACCACCTGGCCAAAAGCAAGCAGACCCAAAGGCAAGGTACACCCAGGCACTGACTCGAAGCTTCCATAAAACAAGAACAAAATGACTTGTACCCTTTCCCTATACTTTTAGGTTTTTCGCAAAATCTATACCCTGCAAGTCAGTGAGGTTAAAAGTTCCTGTTCATAGTGCAAAAATCACATAAATAATAAAGGTGCCAATGTGCAAGGTAAAGGCTGGCCTTCTGGCTGGCCTAAGGATTCTTCTGGTTTTGGCCAAAATGCCCAACCAAGGGATCAGGTATGAGAAAACCATATAGATGTGTTGTGATCAAGGTGCCAGTGACAAAACACAGTGATATTCCCACATCCCAGTGTATCTATCCAGGCAACCCTGGGCAGCCTTCCCAGGGGCACAAACACCCCAGGCTTCTTTCTTCCCAGCCCATGACCAGACAAAGTCCGTTCCTGTCAGAAGGCATTAGCACAATGAGATCCTGTCTACAATGGGAAACACACTTACTGTATCAGGTGAGAATAATGGATACCCCTGTAACGGAACCGACCCCAGACTGCACTTGGGTACTTCCGTTAGAATACCGCTTCCCCATCCGAACACGGACAACAGACACCACAGCTGACCATACAAGACTAGATGACACCAGTCTTGAAGTAAACCAGGAGGTAGACTAGTTTATTTTAACACAGATACAAGATATATACATTCAAGGAAACAATCCCCCCTCCCTGCATAATGACACAGGGCGGGGCAATCTACATTTAGTAACAAGAGACACAGGGGTATTCAAACTGCACACCAGCAGACAGTCCCATCAGGAGGGAGGGCTGCTGGAGACACCCCCCCACTAAGCTAATACACATAAACACATACATCCCATAATAGTTTGCTCCCAAGCAAGACAAATAATAGAACAATGGGATGCAGTCACATAACACCAAACAATCCACAACCCCCCACCCCACCTATACATGTCTACACAATATTAGGACAGATCACCCTGTACCCCTAACAGGCACAGGGTGACTTACACATAAGAGGGCTATGGGGAGCTGAGATAGGGGTCTCCCAAACTCTCCAAAGTGAGCTGGGTTCCATGGGCCCCCACTCAAAGATACTCCCATCACAACCCCCAAAACCCATCTATAATTCCAAGGTATACTCCCCCCCCCCCATTCCTCTGGTGCTGGGAGAACAAAAGGATTAATATGCAGAGATTTCCTTGTTGGGCACTGGCAATATTTTCTGTGTTGATAAACCCCTGGCCAACAGCAACATGCACTGGACTGCTAGTACTGAAAATAAACCTCCTGCTGGGGGTTCTAAAGACTGACCACTTCTTGAAGTTCATGGCACAGGGGATGCCACCCCAACTGTAGGTCTGCCACCAACCAGGACTCATTCATCTTGTGAAGAAGGCATTTTTCATTGATAAACTATAGAGTTGTTGATATCCTTATACTATCCAGTCCAACAATGAACCACAAATGAAACAAAAAGCAAAACCATGTAAAGTGATAAAGAGAGGTAGTCCATATAGACATATGGGGGGAAATCCAAAGATCCACAAATAGGTGAAAAGTACAAGTGCTGTAGGGAAAGAAATGCAAAAGTGGGCATGACATTTTTTATTAGATTACATAGGTCATTCAAATTTCACATGTTGTTAGAGTAACTCTCCCTCTACAGTAACTCTGCTTTTTCATTGCAGATAAATAATGTATTCTAAGTAAAAGAAATGTGCCACCATTGAGTTCCTGAAGAAGGAGGGGTGCAGGCTGTCCCATATCCACAGAAGGCTACAGAATGTGTATGGAGATGACAGCATTGACAAGACTCACCAATGACAATACATTGCTCCTGTCAGTGGTGTCATCTTCATAAACATTCTGTGGATGTTGGACAGCCCACACCCCTCCTTCAACAAATCAATGGTGGCACATTACTTCTGCTTGGATCCCATTATCTACCTACAAGAAGAAGAAAAGTTACTATAGAGGAAGAGTTGCTCTACCAACATGGAAAATGTGAACAAGCTATGTAAGTACCCCTGTACAAATCATTAGTAAGACCATATCTGGAATATGCAGTTCAGTTTTGGGCACCAATTCACAAAAAGAACATTGGGGAACTGGAGAAAGTACAGAGAAGGGCAACCAAACTGATAAGAGGCATGGAGGAGATCAGCTATGAGGAAAGATTAGAGGAACTGAATTTATTCTCTACTGAAAAGAAGACAGCAAGGGGGGATATGATCTCCATGTATAATACATAAGGGGGGACATGATCTCCATGTATAATACATAAGGGGGGATATGATCACCATGTATAATACATAAGGGGGGATATGATCTCCATGTATAATACATAAGGGGGGGATATGATCTCCATGTATAATACATAAGGGGGGATATGATCTCCATGTATAATACATAAGGGGGGGATATGATCTCCATGTATAATACATAAGGGGGGATATGATCTCCATGTATAATACATAAGGGGGGATATGATCACTATGTATAATACATAAGGGGGGGATATGATCTCCATGTATAATACATAAGGGGGGATATGATCTCCATGTATAATACATAAGGGGGGGATATGATCTCCATGTATAATACATAAGGGGGGGATATGATCTCCATGTAGAATGACTACACCGAGTTCACTATGTGAACCACTGATGTATTATACATGGAGATCATATCCCCCCTTAAGTATTATACATGGAGATCATATCCCCCCTTATGTATTATACATGGAGATCATATCCACCCCTTATGTATTATACATGGAGATCATACCCCCCCCCCCTTATGTATTATACATGGAGATCATATCCCCCCCCTTATGTATTATACATGGAGATCACCCCCCCCCCCTTATGTATTATACATGGAGATCATATCCCCCCTTATGTATTATACATGGAGATCATATCCCCCATTATGTATTATACATGGAGATCATATCCCCCTTATGTATTATACATGGAGATCATATCCCCCCTTATGTATTATACATGGAGATCATATCCCCCCTTATTTATTATACATGGAGATCATATCCCCCCCCCCTTATGTATTATACATGGAGATCATATCCCCCTTATGTATTATACATGGAGATCATATCCCCCTTATGTATTATACATGGAGATCATATCCCCCCTTATGTATTATACATGGAGATCATATCCCCCCTTATGTATTAGACATGGAGATCATATCCCCCCTTATGTATTATACATGGAGATCATATCCCCCCTTATGTATTATACATGGAGATCATATCCCCCCTTATGTATTATACATGGAGATCATATCCCCCCTTATGTATTATACATGGAGGTCATACCCCCCTTATGTATTATACATGGAGATCATATCCACCCCTTATGTATTATACATGGAGATCATATCCCCCCCCCCTTATGTATTATACATGGAGATCATATCCCCCCTTATGTATTATACATGGAGATCACCCCCCCTTATGTATTATACATGGAGATCATATCCCCCCTTATGTATTATACATGGAGATCATATCCCCCCTTATTTATTATACATGGGGATCATATCCCCCCTTATGTATTATACATGGAGATCATATCCCCCCCCCCTTATGTATTATACATGGAGATCATATCCCCCCCCCCTTATGTATTATACATGGAGATCATATCCCCCCTTATGTATTATACATGGAGATCATATCCCCCCTTATGTATTATACATGGAGATCATATCCCCCCTTATGTATTATACATGGAGATCATATCCCCCCCTTATGTATTATACATGGAGATCATATCCCCCTTATGTATTATACATGGAGATCATATCCCCCCTTATGTATTATACATGGAGATCATATCCCCCCTTATGTATTATACATGGAGATCATATCCCCCCTTATGTATTATACATGGAGGTCATACCCCCCTTATGTATTATACATGGAGATCATATCCCCCCTTATGTATTATACATGGAGATCATATCCCCCCCCCCTTATGTATTATACATGGAGATCATATACCCCCTTATGTATTATACATGGAGATCATATCCCCCTTATGTATTATACATGGAGATCATATCCCCTCTTATGTATTATACATGGAGATCATATCCCCTCTTATGTATTATACATGGAGATCATATCCCTCCTTATGTATTATACATGGAGATCATATCCCCCCTTATGTATTATACATGGAGATCATATCCCCCTTATGTATTATACATGGAGATCATATCCCCCCTTATGTATTATACATGGAGATCATATCCCCCCTTATGTATTATACATGGAGATCATATCACCCTTATGTATTATACATGGAGATCATATCCCCCTTATGTATTATACATGGAGATCATATCCCCCCTTATGTATTATACATGGAGATCATATCCCCCCTTATGTATTATACATGGAGATCATATCCCCCCTTATGTATTATACATGGAGATCATATCCCCCCTTATGTATTATACATGGAGATCACCCCCCCCCCTTATGTATTATACATGGAGATCATATCCCCCCTTATGTATTATACATGGAGATCATATCCCCCCTTATGTATTATACATGGAGATCATATCCCCCCTTATGTATTATACATGGAGATCAAATCCCCCTTATGTATTATACATGGAGATCATATCCCCCCTTATCTATTATACATGGAGATCATATCTCCCCTTATTTATTATACATGGGGATCATATCCCCCCTTATGTATTATACATGGAGATCATATCCCCCTTATGTATTATACATGGAGATCATATCCCCCCTTATGTATTATACATGGAGATCATATCCCCCCTTATGTATTATACATGGAGGTCATACCCCCCTTATGTATTATACATGGAGATCATATCCCCCCTTATGTATTATACATGGAGATCATATCCCCCCCCCCTTATGTATTATACATGGAGATCATATACCCCCTTATGTATTATACATGGAGATCATATCCCCCTTATGTATTATACATGGAGATCATATCCCCTCTTATGTATTATACATGGAGATCATATCCCCTCTTATGTATTATACATGGAGATCATATCCCTCCTTATGTATTATACATGGAGATCATATCCCCCCTTATGTATTATACATGGAGATCATATCCCCCTTATGTATTATACATGGAGATCATATCCCCCCTTATGTATTATACATGGAGATCATATCCCCCCTTATGTATTATACATGGAGATCATATCACCCTTATGTATTATACATGGAGATCATAACCCCCTTATGTATTATACATGGAGATCAAATCCCCCCTTATGTATTATACATGGAGATCATATCCCCCCTTATGTATTATACAAGGAGATCATATCCCCCCTTATGTATTATACATGGAGATCATATCCCCCCTTATGTATTATACATGGAGGTCATACCCCCCCTTATGTATTAAACATGGAGATCATATCCAACCCTTATGTATTATACATGGAGATCATATCCCCCCCCCTTATGTATTATACATGGAGATCATATCCCCCCTTATGTATTATACATGGAGATCACCCCCCCCCCCTTATGTATTATACATGGAGATCATATCCCCCCTTATGTATTATACATGGAGATCATATCCCCCCTTATGTATTATACATGGAGATCATATCCCCCCTTATGTATTATACATGGAGATCATATCCCCCTTATGTATTATACATGGAGATCATATCCCCCCTTATGTATTATACATGGAGATCATATCCCCCCTTATGTATTATACATGGAGATCATATCCCCCCTTATTTATTATACATGGGGATCATATCCCCCCTTATGTATTATACATGGAGATCATATCCCCCTTATGTATTATACATGGAGATCATATCCCCCCTTATGTATTATACATGGAGATCATATCCCCCCTTATGTATTATACATGGAGATCATATCCCCCCCTTATGTATTATACATGGAGATCATATCCCCCTTATGTATTATACATGGAGATCATATCCCCCTTTATGTATTATACATGGAGATCATATCCCCCCTTATGTATTATACATGGAGATCATATTCCCCCTTATGAATTATACATGGAGATCATACCCCCTTTATGTATTATACATGGAGATCATATCCCCCCTTATGTATTATACATGGAGATCATATCCCCCCCTTATGTATTATACATGGAGATCATATCCCCCTTATGTATTATACATGGAGATCATATCCCCCCCTTATGTATTATACATGGAGATCATATCCCCCTTATGTATTATACATGGAGATCATATCCCCCCCTTATGTATTATACATGGAGATCATATCCCCCTTATGTATTATACATGGAGATCATATCCCCCCTTATGTATTATACATGGAGATCATATCCCCCCTTATGTATTATACATGGAGATCATATCCCCCCTTATGTATTATACATGGAGATCATACCCCCTTTATGTATTATACATGGAGATCATATCCCCCCTTATGTATTATACATGGAGATCATATCCCCCCTTATGTATTATACATGGAGATCATATCCCCCCTTATGTATTATACATGGAGATCATATCCCCCCTTATGTATTATACATGGAGATCATATCCCTCCTTATGTATTATACATGGAGATCATATCCCCCTTATGTATTATACATGGAGATCATATCCCCCTTATGTATTATACATGGAGATCATACCCCCCCCTTATGTATTATACATGGAGATCATATCCCCCCTTATGTATTATACATGGAGATCATATCCCCCCTTATGTATTATACATGGAGATCATATCCCCCCTTATGTATTATACATGGAGATCATATCCCCCCCCCCCCCTTATGTATTATACATGGAGATCATATCCCCCTTATGTATTATACATGGAGATCATATCCCCCTTATGTATTATACATGGAGATCATATCCCCCCTTATGTATTATACATGGAGATCATATCCCCCTTATGTATTATACATGGAGATCATATCCCCCCTTATGTATTATACATGGAGATCATATCCCCCCTTATGTATTATACATGGAGATCATATCCCCCCTTATGTATTATACATGGTGATCATATCCCCCCCTTATGTATTATACATGGAGATCATATCCCCACTTATGTATTATACATGGAGGTCATACCCCCCCCTTATGTATTATACATGGAGATCATATCCCCCCTTATGTATTATACATGGAGATCATACCCCCCATATGTATTATACATGGAGATCATATCCCCCCTTATGTATTATACATGGAGATCATATCCCCCCTTATGTATTATACATGGAGATCATATCCTCCCCTTATGTATTATACATGGAGATCATATCCCCCCTTATGTATTATACATGGAGATCATATCCCCCTTATGTATTATACATGGAGATCATATCCCCCCTTATGTATTATACATGGAGATCATATCCCCCCTTATGTATTATACATGGAGATCATATCCCCCCTTATTTATTATACATGGAGATCATACCCCCCCCCCCTTATGTATTATACATGGAGATCATATCCCCCTTATGTATTATACATGGAGATCATATCCCCCTTATGTATTATACATGGAGATCATATCCCCCCTTATGTATTATACATGGAGATCATATCCCCCCTTATGTATTAGACATGGAGATCATATCCCCCCTTATGTATTATACATGGAGATCATATCCCCCCTTATGTATTATACATGGAGGTCATACCCCCCCTTATGTATTATACATGGAGATCATATCCACCCCTTATGTATTATACATGGAGATCATATCCCCCCCCCTTAAGTATTATACATGGAGATCATATCCCCCCTTATGTATTATACATGGAGATCACCCCCCCTTATGTATTATACATGGAGATCATATCCCCCCTTATGTATTATACATGGAGATCATATCCCCCCTTATGTATTATACATGGAGATCATATCCCCCCTTATTTATTATACATGGGGATCATATCCCCCCTTATATATTATACATGGAGATCATATCCCCCTTATGTATTATACATGGAGATCATATCCCCCCTTATGTATTATACATGGAGATCATATCGCCCCTTATGTATTATACATGGAGATCATATCCCCCCCTTATGTATTATACATGGAGATCATATCCCCCCCTTATGTATTATATATGGAGATCATATCCCCCCTTATGTATTATATATGGTGATCATATCCCCCCTTATGTATTATACATGGAGATCATATCCCCCCTTATGTATTATACATGGAGATCATATCCCCCCTTATGTATTATACATGGAGATCATATCCCCCCTTATGTATTATACATGGAGATCATATCCCCCCTTATGTATTATACATGGAGATCATATCCCCCCTTATGTATTATACATGGAGATCATATCCCCCCTTATGTATTATACATGGAGGTCATACCCCCCCTTATGTATTATACATGGAGATCATATCCCCCCTTATGTATTATACATGGAGATCATATCCCCCCCCCTTATGTATTATACATGGAGATCATATCCCCCCTTATGTATTATACATGGAGATCATATCCCCCTTATGTATTATACATGGAGATCATATCCCCTCTTATGTATTATACATGGAGATCATATCCCCCCTTATGTATTATACATGGAGATCATATCCCCCCTTATGTAATATACATGGAGATCATATCCCCCTTATATATTATACATGGAGATCATATCCCCCCTTATGTATTATACATGGAGATCATATCCCCCTTATGCATTATACATGGAGATCATATCCCCCCTTATGTATTATACATGGAGATCATATCCCCCTTATGTATTATACATGGAGATCATATCCCCCCTTATGTATTATACATGGAGATCATATCCACCCCTTATGTATTATACATGGAGATCATATCCCCCCTTATGTATTATACATGGAGATCATATCCCCCCCCCTTATGTATTATACATGGAGATCATATCCCCCCTTATGTATTATACATGGAGATCATATCCCCCTTATGTATTATACATGGAGATCATATCCCCTCTTATGTATTATACATGGAGATCATATCCCCCCTTATGTATTATACATGGAGATCATATCCCCCATTATGTAATATACATGGAGATCATATCCCCCTTATGTATTATACATGGAGATCATATCCCCCCTTATGTATTATACATGGAGATCATATCCCCCTTATGCATTATACATGGAGATCATATCCCCCCTTATGTATTATACATGGAGATCATATCCCCCTTATGTATTATACATGGAGATCATATCCCCCCCTTATGTATTATACATGGAGATCATATCCCCCTTATGTATTATACATGGAGATCATATCCCCCCTTATGTATTATACATGGAGATCATATCCCCCTTATGCATTATACATGGAGATCATATCCCCCCTTATGTATTATACATGGAGATCATATCCCCCTTATGTATTATACATGGAGATCATATCCCCCCTTATGTATTAGACATGGAGATCATATCCCCCCTTATGTATTATACATGGAGATCATATCCCCCCTTATGTATTATACATGGAGATCATATCCCCCCTTATGTATTATACATGGAGGTCATACCCCCCCTTATGTATTATACATGGAGATCATATCCACCCCTTATGTATTATACATGGAGATCATATCCCCCCCCTTAAGTATTATACATGGAGATCATATCCCCCCTTATGTATTATACATGGAGATCACCCCCCCTTATGTATTATACATGGAGATCATATCCCCCCTTATGTATTATACATGGAGATCATATCCCCCTTATGTATTATACATGGAGATCATATCCCCCCTTATGTATTATACATGGAGATCATATCCCCCCTTATGTATTATACATGGAGATCATATCCCCCCTTATGTATTATACATGGAGATCATATCCCCCCTTATGTATTATACATGGAGGTCATACCCCCCCTTATGTATTATACATGGAGATCATATCCCCCCTTATGTATTATACATGGAGATCATATCCCCCCCCCCTTATGTATTATACATGGAGATCATATCCCCCCTTATGTATTATACATGGAGATCATATCCCCCTTATGTATTATACATGGAGATCATATCCCCTCTTATGTATTATACATGGAGATCATATCCCCCCTTATGTATTATACATGGAGATCATATCCCCCCTTATGTAATATACATGGAGATCATATCCCCCTTATGTATTATACATGGAGATCATATCCCCCCTCATGTATTATACATGGAGATCATATCCCCCTTATGCATTATACATGGAGATCATATCCCCCCTTATGTATTATACATGGAGATCATATCCCCCTTATGTATTATACATGGAGATCATATCCCCCTATGTATTATACATGGAGATCATATCCCCCCTTATGTATTATACATGGAGATCATATCCCCCCTTATGTATTATACATGGAGATCATATCCCCCCTTATGTATTATACATGGAGATCATATCCCCCCTTATGTATTATACATGGAGGTCATACCCCCCTTATGTATTATACATGGAGATCATATCCACCCCTTATGTATTATACATGGAGATCATATCCCCCCCCTTATGTATTATACATGGAGATCATATCCCCCTTATGTATTATACATGGAGATCACCCCCCCCCCCTTATGTATTATACATGGAGATCATATCCCCCCTTATGTATTATACATGGAGATCATATCCCCCCTTATGTATTATACATGGAGATCATATCCCCCTTATGTATTATACATGGAGATCATATCCCCCCTTATGTATTATACATGGAGATCATATCCCCCTTATGTATTATACATGGAGATCATATCCCCCCTTATGTATTATACATGGAGATCATATCCCCCCTTATTTATTATACATGGGGATCATATCCCCCCTTATGTATTATACATGGAGATCATATCCCCCCTTATGTATTATACATGGAGATCATATCCCCCCTTATGTATTATACATGGAGATCATATCCCCCCCTTATGTATTATACATGGAGATCATATCCCCCCTTATGTATTATACATGGAGATCATATCCCCCCTTATGTATTATACATGGAGATCATATCCCCCCTTATGTATTATACATGGAGGTCATACCCCCCCCTTATGTATTATACATGGAGATCATATCCACCCCTTATGTATTATACATGGAGATCATATCCCCCCTTATGTATTATACATGGAGATCATATCCCCCTTATGTATTAAACATGGAGATCATATCCCCTCTTATGTATTATACATGGAGATCATATCCCCCCTTATGTAATATACATGGAGATCATATCCCCCTTATGTATTATACATGGAGATCATATCCCCCCTTATGTATTATACATGGAGATCATATCCCCCTTATGCATTATACATGGAGATCATATCCCCCCTTATGCATTATACATGGAGATCATATCCCCCTTATGTATTATACATGGAGATCATATCCCCCTTATGTATTATACATGGAGATCATATCCCCCCTTATGTATTATACATGGAGATCATATCCCCCCTTATGTATTATACATGGAGATCATATCCCCCCTTATGTATTATACATGGAGATCATATCCCCCCTTATGTATTATACATGGAGGTCATACCCCCCCCTTATGTATTATACATGGAGATCATATCCACCCCTTATGTATTATACATGGAGATCATATCCCCCCCCCTTATGTATTATACATGGAGATCATTTCCCCCCTTATGTATTATACATGGAGATCACCCCCCCCCCCTTATGTATTATACATGGAGATCATATCCCCCCTTATGTATTATACATGGAGATCATATCCCCCCTTATGTATTATACATGGAGATCATATCCCCCTTATGTATTATACATGGAGATCATATCCCCCCTTATGTATTATACATGGAGATCATATCCCCCTTATGTATTATACATGGAGATCATATCCCCCCTTATGTATTATACATGGAGATCATATCCCCCCTTATTTATTATACATGGGGATCATATCCCCCCTTATGTATTATACATGGAGATCATATCCCCCTTATGTATTATACATGGAGATCATATCCCCCCTTATGTATTATACATGGAGATCATATCCCCCCTTATGTATTATACATGGAGATCATATCCCCCCCTTATGTATTATACATGGAGATCATATCCCCCCTTATGTATTATACATGGAGATCATATCCCCCCTTATGTATTATACATGGAGATCATATCCCCCCTTATGTATTATACATGGAGGTCATACCCCCCCTTATGTATTATACATGGAGATCATATCCACCCCTTATGTATTATACTTGGAGATCATACCCCCCCCCCCTTATGTATTATACATGGAGATCATATCCCCCCTTATGTATTATACATAGAGATCACCCCCCCCCCCTTATGTATTATACATGGAGATCATATCCCCCCTTATGTATTATACATGGAGATCATATCCCCCTTATGTATTATACATGGAGATCATATCCCCCCTTATATATTATACATGCAGATCATATCCACCCTTATGTATTATACATGGAGATCATATCCCCCTTATGTATTATACATGGAGATCATATCCCACCTTATGTATTATACATGGAGATCATATCCCCCCTTATGTATTATACATGGAGATCATATCCCCCCTTATGTATTATACATGGAGATCATATCCCCCCTTATGTATTATACATGGAGATCATATCCCCCCTTATTTATTATACATGGGGATCATATCCCCCCTTATGTATTATACATGGAGATCATATCCCCCTTATGTATTATACATGGAGATCATATCCCCCCTTATGTATTATACATGGAGATCATATCCCCCCTTATGTATTATACATGGAGATCATATCCCCCCCTTATGTATTATACATGGAGATCATATCCCCCTTATGTATTATACATGGAGATCATATCCCCCCTTATGTATTATACATGGAGATCATATCCCCCCTTATGTATTATACATGGAGATCATATCCCCCCTTATGTATTATACATGGAGGTCATACCCCCCCTTATGTATTATACAAGGAGATCATATCCCCCCTTAAGTATTATACATGGAGATCATATCCCCCCCCCCTTATGTATTATACATGGAGATCATATCCCCCCTTATGTATTATACATGGAGATCATATCCCCCTTATGTATTATACATGGAGATCATATCCCCTCTTATGTATTATACATGGAGATCATATCCCCCCTCATGTGTTATACATGGAGATCATATCCCCCCTTATGTATTATACATGGAGATCATATCCACCCCTTATGTATTATACATGGAGATCATATCCCCCCCCCCCTTATGTATTATACATGGAGATCATATCCCCCCTTATGTATTATACATGGAGATCACCCCCCCCCCCTTATGTATTATGCATGGAGATCATATCCCCCCTTATGTATTATACATGGAGATCATATCCCCCCTTATGTATTATACATGGAGATCATATCCCCCTTATGTATTATACATGGAGATCATATCCCCCCTTATGTATTATACATGGAGATCATATCCCCCTTATGTATTATACATGGAGATCATATCCCCCCTTATGTATTATACATGGAGATCATATCCTCCCTTATGTATTATACATGGAGATCATATCCCCCTTATGTATTATACATGGAGATCATATCCCCCTTATGTATTATACATGGAGATCATATCCCCCTTATGTATTATACATGGAGATCATATCCCCCTTATGTATTATACATGGAGATCATATCCCCCCTTATGTATTATACATGGAGATCATATCCCCCCCTTATTTATTATACATGGGGATCATATCCCCCCTTATGTATTATACATGGAGATCATATCCCCCTTATGTATTATACATGGAGATCATATCCCCCCTTATGTATTATACATGGAGATCATATCCCCCCTTATGTATTATACATGGAGATCATATCCCCCCTTATGTATTATACATGGAGATCATATCCCCCCCTTATGTATTATACATGGAGATCATATCCCCCTTATGTATTATACATGGAGATCATATCCCCCTTATGTATTATACATGGAGATCATATCCCCCTTATGTATTATACATGGAGATCATATCCCCCCTTATGTATTATACATGGAGATCATATCCCCCCCTTATTTATTATACATGGGGATCATATCCCCCCTTATGTATTATACATGGAGATCATATCCCCCTTATGTATTATACATGGAGATCATATCCCCCCTTATGTATTATACATGGAGATCATATCCCCCCTTATGTATTATACATGGAGATCATATCCCCCCTTATGTATTATACATGGAGATCATATCCCCCCTTATGTATTATACATGGGGATCATACCCCCCCTTATTTATTATGCATGGGGATCATATCCCCCCTTATGTATTATACATGGAGATCATATCCCCCCTTATGTATTATACATGGAGATCATATCCCCCCTTATGTATTATACATGGAGATCATATCCCCCCCTTATGTATTATACATGGAGATCATATCCCCCCTTATGTATTATACATGGAGATCATATCCCCCTTATGTATTATACATGGAGATCAAATCCCCCTTATGTATTATACATGGAGATCATATCCCCCCTTATGTATTATACATGGAGATCATATCCCCCCTTATGTATTATACATGGAGATCATATCCCCCCTTATGTATTATACATGGATATCATACCCCCCCCTTATGTATTATACATGGAGATCATATCCCCCCTTATGTATTATACATGGAGATCACCCCCCCCCCCTTATGTATTATACATGGAGATCACATCCCCCCTTATGTATTATACATGGAGATCACATCCCCCCTTATGTATTATACATGGAGATCACATCCCCCCTTATGTATTATACATGGAGATCACATCCCCCCTTATGTATTATACATGGAGATCACATCCCCCCTTATGTATTATACATGGAGATCACATCCCCCCCTTATGTATTATACACGGAGATCACATCCCCCCTTATGTATTATACACGGAGATTCCATCCCCCCTTATGTATTATACACGGTGATCATATCCCCCCCTTATGTATTATACATGGAGATCATATCCCCCCTTATGTATTATACATGGAGATCATATCCCCCTTATGTATTATACATGGAGATCATATCCCCCCTTATGTATTATACATGGAGATCATATCCCCCCCCCCTTATGTATTACACATAGAGATCATATCCCCCTCTTATTTATTATACATGGGGATCATATCCCCCCTTAATCTCCTCTTCTCATGTCACATGTTGGTAGAGTAACTCTTCCTTTATAGTAACTCTTCTATTTCTTCATTGGAGAATGGATCCCAATCAGAAGCAATGTGCCGCCATTGAGTTCTTGATGATGGTGCAGGCTGTCCAACATCCACAGAAGGCTACAGAATGTTTATAGAGATGACACCATTGAGAAGAGTAATGTCTTGTCATTGGTGACTCTTGTTAATGGTGTCATATTCATAAACATTCTGTAGCCTTCTGTGGAGGTCGGACAGCCTCATTTTTCATCAAGAACTCAGTGAGGGCACTTTGCTTCTTCTTGAAATCCATTATTTACCTGCAATGAAAAAGAAGAAGAAGACGAGTTACTTTAGAGGAAGAGTTACTCCACCAACATGTGACATTTGAACAACCTATGTAAGGCACTAAAAAAAAGTAATGTCCACATTTGAATTATGTTTGGTATGTAAGGGGGGGATAATGCTGCTTTTCTCTCTCTGTAGTGTAACATGGAGAGAGGAGCTTTCATGTTGGGCCCCCTGTAGCTGCCATGAAGTCCTCCAGATCCTCTGACCCTTTGAAGAAACTCTTCTCATTATGGATATACCTCGCCTCCATCAGACCCGGGAATAAAATGTTTATTGCATGTTTGGCATCAATTATCCCCAGAAAACTGCGTAAACGTAACAAGCACATTTTTTTGGCAAAAGCCCATTATATTTGCAGTCGCACCGACGAGCTGTTGTGGTCAGTGGGAGGGTGGTGGGGGGGGGGGGGGGGAAACAATTAAGAATTTCTGATCAGGAAGATGAGTTTTTATTTAATAAAGACAAATGTGTCCCAATCAATAAACTGTAATCAGACATTAATTACGGCTGCTTCGGCATACAATACGTCTTCATTCTTGGCGGATGACTTACCTTGTCAAAGGCCTAGTGATTCGATCAATAAGAAGATCATTTCATAGTCATTCGTTAGCTGCTTTATTTTTTTTATCTTTAAAGGTAAATACAATGTCCACACATATATATATATAATGCCCCCCCCCAGCCTGACACTATTATTATTATACATTTATATAGCTCTGACATATACCGCAGTGCTGTACAGAGAACACTGAGCCAGTCACATCAGTCTCTGTACCAGAGGAGCTTACACTCTAATGTCCCCTCCCCCACAGTCACATCACTCTCTGTACCAGAGGAGCTTACACTCTAATGTCCCATCCCCCACAGTCACATCAGTCTCTGTACCAGAGGAGCTTACACTCTAATGTCCCCTCCCCCACAGTCACATCAGTCTCTACCATCGAAGTTTACACTCTAATGTCCCCTCCCCCACAGTCACATCAGTCTCTGTACCAGAGGAGCTGACACTCTAATGTCCCCTCCCCCACAGTCACATCAGTCTCTGTACCAGAGGAGCTTACACTCTAATGTCCCCTCCCCCACAGTCACATCAGTCTCTACCATCGAAGTTTACACTCTAATGTCCCCTCCCCCACAGTCACATCAGTCTCTGTACCAGAGGAGCTCACACTCTAATGTCCCCTCCCCCCCAGTCACATCACTCTCTGTACCAGAGGAGCTTACACTCTAATGTCCCATCCCCCACAGTCACATCAGTCTCTGTACCAGAGGAGCTTACACTCTAATGTCCCATCCCCCACAGTCACATCAGTCTCTACCATAGAAGCTTACACTCTAATGTCCCCTCCCCCACAGTCACATCAGTCTCTGTACCAGAGGAGCTCACACTCTAATGTCCCCTCCCCCACAGTCACATCAGTCTCTGTACCAGAGGAGCTCACACTCTAATGCCCCCTCCCCCACAGTCACATCAGTCTCTGTACCAGAGGAGCTTACACTCTAATGCCTCCTCCCCCACAGTCACATCAGTCTCTGTACCAGAGGAGCTTACACTCTAATGTCTCCTCCCCCACAGTCATATCAGTCTCTACCAGGGGCGGACTGACAACTCATGAGCCCCCGGGCAATAGGGGATCATGGGGCCCCTGTGTCCTTACCCAAACTCAAAAAAGCCTATGAAAAAGGTACCAGGGGCATCTCATGGGGCCCCCTACTGACCATGGGCTCTTGGGCAGTGCCCGAGTTTCCAAATGGTCAGTCCACCCCTGGTCTCTACCATAGAAGCTTACACTCTAATGTCCCCTCCCCCACGGTCACATCAGTCTCTGTACCAGAGGAGCTTACGCTCTAATGCCCCCTCAGTCACATCAGTCTCTGTACCAGAGGAGCTTACACTCTAATGTCCCCTCCCCCACAGTCACATCAGTCTCTATACCAGAGGAGCTTACACTCTAATGTCCCCTCCCCCCACAGTCACATCAGTCTCTGTACCAGAGGAGCTTACACTCTAATGTCCCCTCCCCCCACAGTCACATCAGTCTCTGTACCAGAGGAGCTGACGCTCTAATGTCCCCTCCCCCACAGTCACATCAGTCTCTGTACCAGAGGAGCTTACGCTCTAATGTCCCCTCCCCCACAGTCACATCAGTCTCTGTACCAGAGGAGCTTACACTCTAATGTCCCCTCCCCCACAGTCACATCAGTCTCTGTACCAGAGGAGCTTACACTCTAATGTCCCCCCCCCCCACAGTCACATCAGTCTCTGTACCAGAGGAGCTTACACTCTAATGTCCCCTCCCCCACAGTCACATCAGTCTCTGTAACAGAGGAGCTTACACTCTAATGTCCCCTCCCCCCACAGTCACATCAGTCTCTGTACCAGAGGAGCTTACACTCTAATGTCTCACCACTGTCATTGATTAACACAGCTGTGTGATGAAATCAGTTCCATGAGGACACCGTTGCAGAGACAAGGGCGGTATACAGACTCCATGTTGACAGGCACCTGGTGGAACTCCGAACCCCAGCATCACAATGCCAGAGAGCTGGCTGACCTCTGAGCCCCGGTGCTGCCTGACTAGGCATGGAGACAAACTTGTCTGACACCAACAACATAAATGCTGCTCTTGTCTATTGCTTCCCAGTAAACATTGGCTTTCATGACCTTTGGAAAGGCATCCTAGTTGCCGATGTGACCCATGCGGCCACAAAGTGACAGAAAAAGCAAGATTTACATATGTTTCTTGCAAATCTCTCTGCGTATGACCTGGTACATTTAACCACTTCAGCCCTGGAAGATTTTACCCCCCCCACTGCGCTACTTTAACTGGTAAATGCGCGGTCGTGCAACACTGTTCCCAAATAACATTTGTATCAATTTTTTTCACACAAATAGAGTTTTCTGTTGGTGGTATTTGATCACCTCTGGGGTTTTCTTTTAGTTTTTATAATATAAATGAAAAAAAAACTGAAATTTTTGAATAAAAAAAAAACAATATTTTTTAACTTTCTGCAATTTATATAACGCCGTCAATTTACATATATATTCTATATTCACATCAGTTCCTAATCCTCAAAGAGCTTATGATCTACAATCACTAACTCAATTTCATAAATACACATACTAGGGCCAATTTACCTGCCAGTAGGTCTTTGGAGTGTTGGAGGAAACCCACACATGCACAGAAAGAACATGCAAACTCCAGGCAGGTGGTGCTGTGGTTGGGATTTGAACCAGTAGATCTATGGAGTGTTGAAGGAAACCCACACATGCACAGAAAGAGCATGCAAACTCTAGGTAGGTGGTGCTGTGGTTGGGATTTGAACCAGTAGATCTATGGAGTGCTGGAGGAAACCCACACAGGCTCAGGAAGAACATGCAAACTCCAGGTAGGTGGTGCTGTGGTTGGGATTTCAACCAGCAACCCTAGTACTGTCAGGTGGAAGTGTTAACCATTTAGCCATACATACACATACTAGGGCCAATTCACCTGCTAGTAGGTCTTTCGAGTGTTGGATGAAACCCACACAGGCACAGGAAGAACATGCAAACTCCAGGCAGGTGGTGGGGGGTGTTCCTGTACCTGCCCACAGGATGTTCTGGGTGCCGACCTGCCAAAAGTCAATTGGACCAAGACCGGTTTAAATCACCAAGTCGGGGATTGGATTTCCGACACCAGCGCATCGGTCCGATCGCGACAGTACTAATCACTGTTCGGCTGTCGCACTCCAGCGCCACATAACCATTTCCTACATTTTCCTGGCATTCTGCATAGGCCACAAATATAGTTTTTATATGCCGATGTAGCCTACAGAGTGTCCAATCAGAAGGAAGTATTTTCATCTCTCTGCAACTAATATTTTAGTTTTTATGAGGGATGAAACATACTCCTTTGATCTCCTGATATACTTCAAAGCTCTGGTCTCCCGCTGTCATGAAGCCAACCTGTCTCCAGACGTTTCCTTCCTGGTTTCCCCAGAAGGTGACAAACCTTATTAGCACCCAGGTGCAACTTCCAACCTGAGGAAGCTGCTCTGTCTCTTTTCAGATGCTAACTGATGACCATCTGTCTCTGAGTACCTATGACTGAATATTTCTTTAATAACAAGGAATGAACTAGATTTACATTGTCATATTTTCTACAGGTCACATCTTATCTACTCAAATCTGTACATTTATGTCACAGTCGAGGTGCCTGTAGCTGCTGCCCTGTGGCAGGTCGGCAAGCAGTTTAATGCACTATCCCCAATGTCCATGTTTTAACCCCCTCAATACCGGCATGTTTCTTTATTCCCAAACAATTGTGGGGGAAAAAAATTATATCACCTTTTGTTGTCTACTAGGACAGGGGAGTGTCAGGGGTGTTCCTACTGTCCTGGCATTTTTTTTTATTTTTACAGAAAGTATGGCCTCATTTATATGAGCGGCTGGGGGAGAGGTTAAAACAGGGGCTTGAGATCTGATTTTACCAACCTCTGACCACCCAGCCACAAGTACGAGGCCAGCCCAGCCCTGTTAGTACATAGTCCTGGTCAGAGTTGCCCAACATGACCATGCAAATGAATGGGGTGACTCTGCAACCATGAGCCAGATGCTTCTCATATGGAAGAAAAATATATTTGAAATATATTTAAAAAATATTCTTCCCAGATATATTGACATACATTTGAAATGTTACAATTTTGGCCATATTCAATATATGTCAAAATATATTTCAATAAATAAATAAATATATATACACAGTGGGGCAAAAAAGTATTTAGTCACCCCCAATTGTGCAAGTTCTCCCACTTACAAAGATGAGAGAGGCCTGTAATTGGCATCATAGGGAGACCTCAACTATGAGAGACAAAATGAGAAAACAAATCCAGACAATCACATTGGCTGATTTGGAAAGAATTTATTTGCAAATTATGGTGGAAAATAAGTATTTGGTGAATATGAAAAGTTCATGTCAATACTTTGTTATATATCCTTTGTTGGCAATGACAGAGGTCAGACGTTTCCTGGAAGTCTTCACAAGGTTGGCACACACTATGGCTGGTATGTTGGCCCATCCTCCATGCAGATCTCCTCTAGAGCAGTGATGTTTTGGGGCTGTCGCTGGGCAACACGGACTTTCAACTCCCTCCAAAGGTTTTCTATGGGGTTGAGATCTGGAGACTGGCTAGGCCACTCCAGGACCTTGAAATGCTTCTTACGAAGCCACTCCTTCGTTGCCCGGGCGGTATGTTTGGGATCATTGTCATGTTGGAAGACCCAGCCACGTTTCATCTTCAATGCCCTTGCTGTTTGAAGGAGGTTTGCACTCAAAATCTCACGATACATGGCCCCATTCATTCTGTCCTGTACATGGATCAGTCGTCCTGTTCCCTTTGCGGAGAAACAGCCCCAAAGCATGATGTTGGCACCCCCATGCTTCACAGTAGGTATGGTGTTCTTTGGATGCAACTCAGCATTCTCTCTCCTCCAAACACGAGGAGTTGTGTTTCTACCAAACAGTTCTATTTTGGTTTCATCTGACCATATGACATTCTCCCAATCCTCTTCTGGATCATCCAAATGCTCTCTAGCAAACTTCAGACGGGCCGGGACATGTACTGGCATAAGCAGGGGGACACGTCTGGCACTGCAGGATCTGAGTCCCTGGCGGCGTAGTGTGTTACTTATGGTAGCCTTTGTTACGTTGGTCCCAGCTCTCTGCAGGTCATTGACTAGGTCCCCCCGTGTGGTCCTGGGATTTTTGCTCACCGTTCTTGTGATTATTTTGACACCACGGGGTGAGATCTTGCGTGGAGCCCCAGATCAAGGGAGATTATCAGTGGTCTTGTATGTCTTCCATTTTCTAATTATTGCTCCCACAGTTGATTTGTTCACACCAAGCTGCTTGCCTATTGTAGATTCAGTCTTCCCAGCCTGGTGCAGGTCTACAATATTGTTTCTGGTGTCCTTCGACAGCTCTTTGGTCTTCACCATAGTGGAGTTTGGAGTGTGACTGTTTGAGGTTGTGGACAGGTGTCTTTTATACTGATAACAAGTTCAAACAGGTGCCATTGATACAGGTAATGAGTGCAGAACAGAGGAGCCTCTTAAAGAAGAAGGTACAGGTCTGTGAGAGCCAGAAATCTTGCTTGTTTGTAGGTGACCAAATACTTATTTTCCACCATAATTTGCAAATAAATTCTTTCCAGATCAGCCAATGGGATTGTCTGGATTTGTTTTCTCATTTTGTCTCTCATAGTTGAGGTCTCCCTATGATGCCAATTACAGGCCTCTCTCATCTTTGTTAGTGGGAGAACGTGCACAATTGGTGGGACTAAATACTTTTCTGCCCCACTGTATGTATGTGTATATATATATACAGTTGCAAGAAAAAGTATGTGAACCCCTTGGGATTACGTGGAGTTTTGCATGAATTGGGCATAAAATGTGCTCTGAACGTCATCTAAGTCACAACAATAGAAGAACACAGTCTACTGAACATAATACTACACAAACATTAGATGTTGCCATGGTTTAATTGCACATAACATGTAAACATTCACAGTGCAGGGAGGAAAAAGTATGTGAGGCCCTAGCTTAATGACTTCTCCCAAAACTAATTGGAGCCAGGAGTGAGCCAACCTTGACTCCAATCAGTGTGATGATATTGGATGTGTTGCTGACAGTTGTCCTGCCCTTAAAAAAACACACACCTGTTTTGGGTTTACTGGTTTCAAGAAGCACTGTCTGATGTGAACCATGCCTCGCAGAAAAGAGCTCTCAGAAGACCTACGATCAAGAATTGTTGACTTGCATGAAGCTGGAAAGGGTTGCAAAAGTATCTCCAAAAGCCTTGATGTTCATGTGTCCACGGTAAGACAGACTGTGTTAGGATCCGCCAGGCGGAGCCCTCCGTCTGCCAGCTGGTAGACCTACCCAGAGCGTGGGGTCTAAGCCCGGGCTGTGCTTTCACCAGGGCCCCTGATGGTGGGGATGGACTTGAAACAGTCCCGGGCCAGGTCACGACCTCTGAGCGGGCCACCAGCGGCCGAGGAGGCCTCCGGGAATGTATGTAGGTACCAGGAGAGCCAGCTGTGAAGAGGATGGCGGCCCCAGCAGGGTGGTACGGATTGTGGCCCGTGGGGTAAGCGGGGTACCGAGTCGGCGGGCTAGGAGTAGTCGGGTCACACGCAGGGTCAGCCAGGTAAATCAATCCGTAGGGACAGTCGGGATAAGCCGAGTCAAAAACGCAGGAGCAGGCAGAATAGTCAGAACAAAGCCGGGTCAATCACAGGAGCGGGTAGAATAGTCAGAACAAAGCCGGGTCAATCTCAGGGGCAGGCAGCGTAGTCAGGGTCAAAAACAGGGTCACAGCAGGAGCAGGTATTCAGGATCACGTATAGACCTTGCGGCAATTTGTGACAGTGCAGGGCATCTTTAAATAGTGCGCCCTGCACTGTCATTGGCTGGCTAGGACGCGCCCCCGGCTGTCATTGGACGCCTGAGGCGCGCCCGCGGTTTCTACTGCGCATGCGCGGCGTCCTGTCAGCCGCGGCTCGCCGGGACCTAGTTCCTGTGTCCCGGCGTGATCTGCCGCCACTGCGCATGCGCGGGGGACCGAGCCGCGGTTGCGGCAGACGGAGCCGGGATCCCTGACATTGCCCCCCCCCAACGGGCACCCTCCGGGAGCCCCACTGATCTCTCCACCGCGGGTGCGCACGAAAAAACTCCCGGATAAGCCTGGGCGCGTGAACGTCCTGGGCGGGTTCCCAGGAGTTCTCCTCAGGACCATAACCCTTCCATTTTATCAGGAACTGAGTCTGGCCCCCCCTCCTTCGGCAACTGAGGATAGCTTCCACCTCAAATTCCTCCTGGTCACCTATGGCGATTGCCTCGGGAGGTCTGGATTCTCGGTCTGGGAAGGGATCCGGTCTGGACGGCTTCAGAAGAGACACATGAAACACAGGATGTATTTTGAAAGTCTGCGGAAGCTCGAGTTCGTAGGCCACCTTGTTGACCATTCGTTTAACAGGAAATGGGCCAATGTACTTGGGTCCCAGCTTCCTTGAGGGGCACAGCATCTTCAAGTTGGCTGTTGCCAGCCAAACCAGATCTCCTGGTTGAAGCAGTAAATCTCCTCTTCTCTTTCTGTCGAAAGCCTTCTTACTGTCCTCCTGGGCCTTAGCGATGGCTTCCTGAATAGTCTTGTTGTTGACGGAAAAGAAGTTCAAGATGTCCTGTGACGCCGGTACCAGATTTTCAGGCATTAGATCAGGGAGGAATGTGGGGTGATACCCGTAATTAGAAAAGAATGGCGATTGACCCGTAGCTGAGTGACTTGAGTTGTTGTATGAGAACTCCGCAGAAGGCAACAACGTCAGCCAGTCATCCTGGAGATAGGAGGTGTAGCATCGTAAATACTGTTCCAGCGTTTGGTTGGTCCTCTCGGTTTGACCGTTGGTCTGCGGGTGGTAGGCGGATGAGAGCGACAGCTTGATTCCCAGCGCTTTACATAGGGCGTTCCAGAACCTGGAGGTGAATTGCACCCCCCGATCCGACACAATGTCTTCGGGGACTCCATGAAGCCTTACCACTTCCCGAATGAAGATCCGTGCCGTTTCCGGTGCCGATGGGGTCTTCTCCAGGGGCACGAAATGCGCCATCTTCGAGAAGCGGTCGACGATCACCATTATCGCTGTGTGGCCTTGGGATGGTGGGAGTTCGACCACAAAATCCATGGCTATCATTTGCCAGGCCCGCTTGGGTATAGGTAATGGACGTAACAATCCCCATGCTCTACTCCTGGAGGGTTTGTTCCTTTGACAGGTGGGACACGTCCGGACGTAACGCTCACAATCCTTGATCATATCCGGCCACCAGAACGAGCGCCGTAGCAGTTCTAGAGTCTTCGTCACCCCGAAGTGACCTGCCATTGGATGGTCGTGGCAATGCCCTAAGACCAAGGTTCGCACCTCTTCTGGGACCATGATTCGGTCTTCCTTCCAAAACAGGCCACCGTGGCTCTGGAGGGGTGACCCAGACGGAACGGGTAGTCTTACCGAAGCATCAAGAAGCCGGGAGCGCAGTTCCGTTTGTAGCGCGAGGAAGCTTCCAGAAGGCAGGATGGTGTCTGGTACCGCAGCGTCGTCGGGGTCCTCAAACATGCGGGACAGGGCGTCTGGTTTGGTATTCTTAGTACCGGGTCGGTACGTTATATGGAATGAGAATCGAGAAAAGAAAAGGGCCCATCTCGCTTGACGTGGTCTCAGTCGTTTTGCCGTCCTTAAATATTCTAGGTTTTTGTGATCTGTAAATATTAGGATGGGGTGAGTGGCCCCTTCCAGTAAATACCTCCATTCTTCCAGAGCGGTTTTAATGGCCAGGAGCTCCCGATCTCCAATGTCATAGTTGCGCTCCGCTGGTGTCAGCTTCCTGGAGAAGAACGCCACAGGGTGCAGTAGTTCCTTGGTACCATTCCTTTGGGAAAGAACCGCTCCTACCGCGTTTTCGGAGGCGTCAACTTCCAACACATATGGGAGCGAAGAATCCGGATGGCAGAGAATGGGAGCAGAGGTGAACAGTCTCTTGAGCTTATCGAAGGCCGACTGAGCTTCGGAGGTCCACTTAAAGCGGACCCCTTGTTTCGTCAGTTGCGTGATCGGGGAGACCAGACCGGAGAAGTTCCTAACGAATTTTCTGTAAAAGTTAGCAAAGCCAATGAAGCGCTGTACCCCCTTTTTGTCGGCGGGTATTGGCCAATCTAAGATCGCCGTGACCTTCTGGGGATCCATCGCGACCCCCGCGGAAGAGAGAACCAGTCCCAAGAATGTGATTTCGTGCTGTTCAAAACAGCACTTTTCAGCCTTAGCGTATAGCCCGTGTTGGCGCAACCGTTCTAAGACCCGTGACACGTGACCCCGATGAACCTCCAGTGAGGGGGAAAAAATTAGGATGTCATCCAAGTAAACTACCACAAAAATATCAAGAAAATCGCGAAAAACATCATTGATAAAATGCTGAAAAGTCGCCGGGGCATTACAGAGCCCGAACGGCATCACCAAATATTCGTAGTGACCGAATCTTGTACGGAACGCCGTTTTCCACTCATCCCCCTCCCTGATATGAACAAGGTTATAGGCCCCCCGCAGGTCTAATTTAGTGAAAATCGTTGCTGATCTCAGTCTCTGGAGGAGCTCGGGGACTAGGGGTAAGGGATAACGATTCTTTACCGTAATTTTATTTAGGTCACGATAGTCTATGCAGGGCCGTAACGATTTGTCCTTCTTCTCTACAAAGAACAACCCGGGCCCGGCTGGGGATGTGGAAGGACGAATAAAGCCCTTCCGAAGGTTTTCGTCGATATATTCCCTCAGCACCCCCGATTCCATTTCGGACAAGGGGAAGATACGGCCGAAAGAGATTTCCGACCCGGGTAGGAGGTCAATGGGGCAGTCGTAGGGACGGTGTGGAGGTAGAACGTCAGCTCCCCGCTTACTAAAGACGTCCAAGAAGTCATGATAGGCCGGAGGAATCACCTGGGATAGATTGGTGTCTCCGTCCAAGCACAGGAGGAACCGGGGAACCATGGGTCCTGTGACGTGGCAGTGACTCAAACAGTAGGGTGACCGAAAATGAATCGTTCCCTTTTCCCAGTCAATCTGGGGGTTATGGGCCCTCAGCCAAGGGAGCCCCAGAATGACTGGAAAAAAGGGGGGAGGCGATGGCGTCCAAACGGAGGAACTCCTGGTGATGGTCTGCCATAGTGGTGAAAATGGGTGGTGTCTCCTGGTCCACCACCCCAGACTTTATACTGGACCCATCTGCCAAGAAAATGTTGAACCCCCTTTCTTTGGTCTGGAGAGGGATTTTTTGCCGGTGGGCAAAAGTCAGATCAATAAAACAGCTACAGGCTCCTGAGTCAACGATCGCGGTCACCGACAATATTCCTCCGGGGAGCTGTAAAGACACAGGAATGGCCAGGTAACTAGACTGATCATCCCTGCCTGCAGGTAAGGAACAAGAAACGGGCGTGGACTTACTCGTTTTTGCAGGACAGGAGCGCACTTGGTGACCAGCTTCCCCGCAGTACAGACACAGGTTCAGTGAGCGCCTCCTCTGGCGTTCCTCGACCGATAAGTGGGAACGGGCCAGTCCCAGTTGCATGGGTTCCGAGTTGTCTCCCATCTCCGTGTTTCGCGGATGGTTCCCTGGGGCTGGAGTTGTATCTCTTGATGGAATCCATGCCACCCTTTGACCCTGGCCGCTCCTTTCCTGTCGACGTTCCCTTAGTCTACGGTCAATTTGAATGGCCAATTCAATCAATCGTTCCAGGGAGTCAGGTAGGCCTACTCGTGCGAGTTCGTCCTTGAGAGGCTCAGACAGTCCAATGCTGAACTGGTGACATAAGGCCGCATCGTTCCATCTGGTGTCTCCCATGCTACGCCTAAAATCGGACGCGTATTCTTCCGCTGCCCGGCGGCCCTGTCGCAGAGAGTATAAGGTAGCCTCTGCGGAAGCAGCCCGCTGAGGGTCGTCATACAAAACGGCCATGGCCTGAAAGAACTCGGTCACAGAGTCAAGATGGGGGTTGCGCCTCTCCATCAGACGGTGGGCCCAATCCTGGGGCTCATCCTGAAGGAGAGAGACTATAAACCCCACCTTGACGGTCTCGGAGGAGAATGTGCGAGGCTGCAAGTTAAAATATAGTGTGCAAGCGTTCCGAAAGGCTCGGAAACGGCTCCGGTCCCCACGGAACCGCTCCGGCAGGGGAACGCGGGGTTCAGGAGCCAAGGGTGTGGCAACCGCTCCGGATACCGGGGTTGCGGGAGGTTCCACAGACGGGGAACCCTGAGCAGGGGGAGTCTGGGGGGCTAATGTCTCCATGCGGTCTTCCAGTCGGGCGCAGCGACTGTGGAAGTTCTGGAAAGCCTGGGTCAAAGTTGCCAGGTGCTGGCAAATATCCTCTAGGGACGCCGGTCCACTTCCTGGCTCTGTCATGGCCGCAAGGTACTGTTAGGATCCGCCAGGCGGAGCCCTCCGTCTGCCAGCTGGTAGACCTACCCAGAGCGTGGGGTCTAAGCCCGGGCTGTGCTTTCACCAGGGCCCCTGATGGTGGGGATGGACTTGAAACAGTCCCGGGCCAGGTCACGACCTCTGAGCGGGCCACCAGCGGCCGAGGAGGCCTCCGGGAATGTATGTAGGTACCAGGAGAGCCAGCTGTGAAGAGGATGGCGGCCCCAGCAGGGTGGTACGGATTGTGGCCCGTGGGGTAAGCGGGGTACCGAGTCGGCGGGCTAGGAGTAGTCGGGTCAGCCAGGTAAATCAATCCGTAGGGACAGTCGGGATAAGCCGAGTCAAAAACGCAGGAGCAGGCAGAATAGTCAGAACAAAGCCGGGTCAATCACAGGAGCGGGTAGAATAGTCAGAACAAAGCCGGGTCAATCTCAGGGGCAGGCAGCGTAGTCAGGGTCAAAAACAGGGTCACAGCAGGAGCAGGTATTCAGGATCACGTATAGACCTTGCGGCAATTTGTGACAGTGCAGGGCATCTTTAAATAGTGCGCCCTGCACTGTCATTGGCTGGCTAGGACGCGCCCCCGGCTGTCATTGGACGCCTGAGGCGCGCCCGCGGTTTCTACTGCGCATGCGCGGCGTCCTGTCAGCCGCGGCTCGCCGGGACCTAGTTCCTGTGTCCCGGCGTGATCTGCCGCCACTGCGCATGCGCGGGGGACCGAGCCGCGGTTGCGGCAGACGGAGCCGGGATCCCTGACAGACTGTCTACAAATGGAGAAAGTTTAGCACTGTTGCTACTCTCCAAGGTTGCCAAGGTTTAATTGCACATAACAAATAAACATTCACAGTGCAGGGAGGAAAAAGTATGTGAACCTTTGGACTTAATAACTGGTTGACCCTCCTTTGGCAGCAATAACCTCAACCAAACATTTCCTGTAGTTGCAGATCAGACCTGCACAACGATCTGGAGTCATTTTGGACCACTCCTCTTCATAAAACTGTTTCAGTGTAGCAATATTCTTGGGATGTCTGGTGTGAATCGCTCTCTTAAGGTCATGCCACAGCATTTCAATCGGGTTGAGGTCAGGACTCTGACTGGGCCACTCCACAAGGCGTATTCTGTGCTGTTGCAGCCATTGTTTTGTTGAATTACTTGTATGCTTTGGGTCATTGTCCTGTTGCATCACCCATCCTCTGCGGAGCTTCAGTTGGCGGACAGATGGTCGTACGTTTTCCTGCAAAATGTCTTGATAAACTCTGGAATTCATTTTCCCATCAATGACAACAATCCGTCCAGGCCCTGAGGCAGCAAAGCAGCCCCAAACCATGCTGCTCCCTCCGCCATGTTTCACAGTGGGGATGAGGTTTTGATGTTGGTGTGCTGTGCCTTTTTTTCTCCACACATAGTGTTGTGTGTTCTTCCCAAACAACTCAATCTTGGTTTCATCTGTCCACAGTATATTTTGCCAGTAGTGCTGTGGAACATCCAGGTGCTCTTTTGCAAACTTCAAGCATGCTGCAATATTCTTTTTGGACAGCAATGGCTTCCTCCGTGGTGTCCTCCCATGTACTCCATTCTTGTTTAATGTTTTCCTTATTGTAGATGTGTCAACAAAAATGTTAGCATGTGCCAGAGATTTCTGTAGGTCTTTAGCTGACACTCTGGGATTCTTCTTTACCTCATGCAGCATTCTGCGCTGTGCTCTTGCAGTCATTTTTACAGGACGACCGCTCCTAGGGAGAGTAGCAACAGTGCTAAACTTTCTCCATTTGTAGACAGTCTGTCTTACCGTGGACACATGAACATCAAGGCTTTTGGAGATACTTTTGTAACCCTTTCCAGCTTCATGCAAGTCAACAATTCTTGATCGTAGGTCTTCTGAGAGCTCTTTTCTGCGAGGCATGGTTCACATCAGACAGTGCTTCTTGAAACCAGTAAACCCAAAACAGGTGTGTGTTTTTTAAGGGCAGGACAGCTGTCAGCAACACATCCAATATCATCACACTGATTGGAGTCAAGGTTGGCTCACTCCTGGCTCCAATTAGCTCTGGGAGAAGTCATTAAGCTAGGGCTTCACATACTTTTTCCTCCCTGCACTGTGAATGTTTACATGTTATGTGCAATTAAACCATGGCAACATCTAATGTTTGTGTAGTATTATGTTCAGCAGCCTCTGTTCTTCTATTGCTGTGACTTAGATGACGTTCAGAGCACATTTTATGCCCAATTCATGCAAAACTCCACGTAATCGCAAGGGGTTCACATACTTTTTCTTGCAACTGTATATGTATATATGTATGTAACATATAAATATATTTATATGTTAAATAACAGTATATTTGAAATGTATTTTTAAGAACATATATATATTTATTGCAATATATTTTGAAATATATTGAATATGGCCAAAATTGTAGCATTTCAAATATATGTCATAAATTCTTTCCAAATCAGCCAATGTGATTGTCTGGATTTGTTTTCTCATTTTGTCTCTCATAGTTGAGGTCTCCCTTTGATGCCAATTACAGGCCTCTCTCATCTTTTTAAGTGGGAGAACTTGCACAATTGGTGGAGACTAAATACTTTTTTGTCCCACTGTATATATACACACACACCATATATATATATATATATATACACACATACACACACACATATACTGTATATACATATATATACACTGCATGTTGAAATGCGTTTTTATTACAAAATATATGAAAAATATTTTTTACATACATTTCAAATATACTGTAATGTCTTTAAAAGCACATATCCAAATTTTTGGAATGCATTTACAAATATATGTAAAAATGACTTTTTTATATGTTAAAAAACAAATCTATGGCCGTGCTGGGGTAAGAAGTTTAACAAATAGTTTGTCAGACTAGAACAAATGGAAGGTTTAATATTCCTTTAACTGCAGATCAGTGTCAATGTGTTCATGCTATAGACGGAGGATTTGGCTATGTTTCACACGAGATATCTGCTCTGACAAATGTTCCCATACGTTGAGCCATATTTTTCTTCCAGTTATCACATCCTGAGAATAATTGCTAATTATTTTGTTATCCCAAATAAGAAACAGTCATTATAAAAAGTAACATAAACCTTTTCAATGACACACATAACCTCTCCCACCGTCTCAAACTGTTAATATACTATCCATGATAAAGTCCCAAATTCAAAATTACAAGTTCCAAAATAAAAATTACATTAAAAATAAAAATTAAAAATTAAAAAATTATTATAGTCCTTGCACTTCAATCTTCAAACTGTGAAATGTCCAAATCTTCCCTTCAGTCCAAAGAACCTCAAAAAAATAAACTAGATATAGTGCATTATCTTAATAAAATTAAATTATAAGTGATATCATGCAGCCACACAGGTGATATAATATATACTAATAAATAGGTAACGCCTGTGAGGTGAAAATCAACACACCACTCCACAAGTGGCCCTGTGAAACAGCCACTGCAATACGTGAGATGCAACGTGAGATCCCTTGTGAAAAAGTCGGAAGTGACGAAACGCGTCAGGGTCGTGACGTCAGACGCTAGGCCGGAAGGAGCAGCGCGGCCATTTTTAAGGTGGTTTCGGCTATTAACGGACTTATCGAGGATGGACGGTACCTGTTGATAATGTAAGCTGCTAATAAATTATGTATACCTTATTTATTACTCCACTGAGTTTGCCCCCATTTGTTCTGTGAGGAACGGGGATCCCGATACCCATTGCTACAGGAGGAAGGGATTCAACTGCGCACTCCTACTAAAGGAAAGCATATTCCCAGTGTAAGCAATCCTATCTGGGAAAAGGAAATTTCAAAGTGTTTTGAAAGCAGAAAGAGGGTAATTGTATATTATCCCATATGCAGAGTGGTGGCACCTATTTTTGGCACACATTTTGAAAGATCACTTATTGTGTATGTGTTGCATCTCACGTATTGCAGTGGCTGTTTCACAGGGCCACTTGTGGAGTGGTGTGTTGATTTTCACCTCACAGGCGTTACCTATTATTAGTATATATTATATCACCTGTGTGGCTGCATGATATCACTTATAATTTTATTTTATTAACTTCTTGCCGACCGCGCATAGCCGAATGACGGCTTCACCGCGGCCGGCCAGTTCTGAGTGGACGTCATATGATGTCCTCCCAGAACGCGCTCTCCTGCGCGCCCCAGGGGGCGCGCACCCGGCGATCTCCGTGATCGCTGTGTCCTACGGACACAGCTGATCACGTGATGTGGTGAAAGGCCGATCCCACCGGCCTTTTACCACGTGATCAGCGGTGTCCAATGACACGCTGATCACAGGGAAATGCAAGTGCCGGTTCTCGGCTGCACTTTCCTCACGCTGTCAGATCGTGAGGAAAGTACTGCCGAGAACCGGCAGTTGTCAGAGCGGGGATCGGCACCGATCATCAGGGCACTGATGATCAGTGCCCTGATGATCGGTGCCAAGCAGTGACACCCGCAAGTTCCGCCCAGCAGTGCGCCCACTAGCCCCGCCCACCCGTTCCCAGCAGTGCCCCCACCTGTGCCCAGCAGTGCCCCCACCTGTGCCACTCTGCAGTGCCACCTACCTGTGCCCAGAAGTGCCACCTACATGTGCCCAGCAGTGCCACCCACCTGTGCCCACCCACCAGTGCCACCCACCTGTGCCCACCAGTGCCACCCACCTGTGCCCACCCACCAGTGCTGCCCACCAGTGCCACCCACCAGTGCAGCCCAGCAGTGCTGCCAGTCAGTGCCACCAGTCAGTGCCCAGGGGTTGTGCCAGTCAGTGCCGCCAGTCAGTGCCCAGAAGTGATGCCAGTCAGTGCCGTCTATCAGTACCCATCATCAGTGTCACCTATCAGTGCCGCCTATCAGTGCTGCATATCAGTGCCGCCTATCCGTGACCCCTAATTAGTGCTGTCTATCAGTGCCGCCTATCCGTGCCACCTCATTAGTTCTGCCTATCAGTGCCCTTTAGTGCTGCCTATCAGTGCCCATCAGTGCCGCCTATCAGTGCCCATCAGTGCCGCCTCATCAACGCAAATCAGTGAAGGAGAAAAAATACCTGTTTGAAAAATTTTATAAAAGAAACAAATAAACTTTTTTTTTTTTTTCAAATTTTTTGCACTTTTTTTAATTTATAGCGCAAAAAGAAAAGCGCCCAGTGGCGATTAAATACCACCAAAAGAAAGCTCTATTTGTGAGAAAAAAATGATCAAAATTTCATATGGGTACAATGTTGCATGACCGCGCAATTGTCAAAGTGCGGCAGCGCTGAAAGCTGAAAATTGGCCTGGTAAGGAAGGGGGTATAAGTGCCCGGTAGGCGAGGGGTTAAGATAATGCACTATATCTAGTTTATTTTTTTGAGGTTCTTTGGACTGAAGGGAAGTTTTGGACATTTCACAGTTTGAAGATTGAAGTGCAGGGACTATAATAATTTTTTAATTTTTAATTTTTATTTTTATTTTTTATTTTTAATTTAATTTTTATTTTGGAACTTGCAATTTTGAATTTGGGACTTTATCATGGATAGTATATTAACAGTTTGAGACGGTGGGAGAGGTTATGTGTGTCATTGAAAAGGTTTATGTTAATTTTGCACTTTCAAGGGTGAAAGTTTGACTTTTCTGTGGGAAATGATAGAGTTTTGATTTATTATTATAAAAAGTAAAATACAACGGAACACTGACAGAACCGGGCCAAGCTGACCGGCACCTCTCCGGGCAAACAGATTCTTCTCTGGTTGCCCCATAAAAGCAGACGCGAACCCATCAAACAGTTTAGATTCTATTTTCTTCTTCTTCTTTTAAATCATATTAAGAAGAGTGTGAAGCGCTGCGAAGATACTGATGACACAAAGAAAGTCAATAAAATCTGTCGGCCTGGAACGCAACCCATAAAAATAATACGAAGACGATTCTCTTAGCCCAAAAAAAAAAACCCCGCACTCGCGGCTCCTACAGAGATTTGACATATTTCATAATGATTCCGGATTAAAGATGGAATGGGGGAATCTATGGTGTATCTTCGCTGAGCGCATACTTTGAGTTATCATTGTAATATTCACCTTGAAACTGAACTCCGGGCAGATATATATATATATATATAAAAAATAATGCAGTTATGAATTCATTAAAAAGCCATCAAATGTTTCCTTAAATGCAACTATTATAAGTAGCTGAATCTGTCTTGCTGTCATGGCAGACTGGGAGGGGGAGGGGCAGAATTAGGAGTCGGTTAAAGTGGTCATAAACCTCCGAAACGATAAATGAACAAAGCATATACTTCTTTAGTGTGTTCTTGCCGCAATACAAAGCACCTAGTGTGACTTCTGTCTGCTCTCCTTCTACTGTGTGGGTCACTTCTGACAGGTTATATATCGACACCAAGCAATCCCACAGCAGGTAGTTGACAGTCTCAGCTATGCATGTTTCCCTATGGAGGGGGGGGGGTGTCCATTTCCACTACTCAAGTCTCAAATTACACTCAGCTCACTGCTCAGTACTTTGCAGTGTGTGACATCAGATCCCCACCCCCTGACAGAAATGCTGTATACATTTTGGACTGTGAATGGATGTAGACGGCAGATAAACAGGTACAAATAGGATTTGTTTCCTTTCTGTGTATCACCTGAGGCCAGTCACTTCATTTGGGTGTATGGAAGAGTTTGCACCAGGGGCGGACTGACAACTCATGGGGCCCCCGGGCAATAGGGGATCATGGGGCCCCTGTGTCCTTGCCCACACTCAAAAAAAGCCTATGAAAAAGGTACCAGGGGCATCTCATGGGGCCCCCTACTGACCCCGGGCCCTCAGGTAGTGCCCGAGTTTCCAAATGGTCAGTACGCCCCTGGTTTGCAACCACTTTGATAAACTTCTCATACTTTCTCCCTTTTGGTCTGTAAAAGAGGAACTTCAATCCTCTTTATCCAACACCCCCCCCCCCCCAAACGGTTCTGCCATCTTTGTAAGTCTGGAGCCGGTGCAAATGTGCCAAAGGGCTCTGCCCAAACGTCAGGACCTGGCAGAGCCCTGCAGCAGATATGCTCAGGCATGGAGGAGTTTCCATGCATCAGCAGACACAGCACTGCGCGGGACTTCAATACTCATCCATGCGTGGGAAGTCGGGAACACATGAAGCATTTATCTGCAGATTGATAAAACAGTGTAGATACAAAAGTTGCAATGTTATCTCTATCTATCAATGTATCTCTCTATCTCATGTCTGAACGATGTTTATAAACAATGTTACTTTGTATCTCTCATCTGATCGATGTTTATAAACAATGTTACTTTGTATCTCTCTATCTCCCGTCTGATCGATGTTTATAAACAATGTTACTTTGTATCTCTCTATCTCCCGTCTGTTCGATGTGTATAAACAATGTTACTTTGTATCTCTCTATCTCCCGTCTGATCGATGTTTATAAACAATGTTACTTTGTATCTCTCTATCTCCTGTCTGATCGATGTTTATAAATAATGTTACTTTGTATCTCTCTATCTCTCATCTGATCAATGTTTATAAACAATGTTACTTTGTATCTCTCTATCTCCCGTCTGATAAATGTTTATAAACAATGTTACTTTGTATCTCTCTATCTCCCGTCTGATAAATGTTTATAAACAATGTTACTTTGTATCTCTCTATCTCCCATCTGATCAATATTTATAAACAATGTTACTTTGTATCTTTCTATCCCCCGTCTGATGTTTACAAACAGTGTTACTTTGTATTTCTCTATCTCCTGTCTGATCGATGTTTATAAACAATGTTACTTTGTATTTCTCTATCTCCCGTCTGATCGATGTTTATAAACAATGTTACTTTGTATTTCTCTATCTCCCATCTGATCGATGTTTATAAACAATGTTACTTTGTATTTCTCTATCTCCCGTCTGATCGATGTTTATAAACAATGTTACTTTGTATTTCTCTATCTCCCATCTGATCGATGTTTATAAACAATGTTACTTTGTATTTCTCTATCTCCCATCTGATCGATGTTTATAAACAATGTTACTTTGTATCTCTCTATCTCCCGTCTGATGTTTACAAACAGTGTTACTTTGTATTTCTCTATCTCCTGCCTGATTGATGTTTATAAACAATGTTACTTTGTATCTCTCTATCCCCCATCTGATTGATGTTTATAAACAATGTTACTTTGTATCTTTCTATCTCACATCTGATCAATTTTTATAAACAATGTTACTTTGTATCTCTCTATCGCCGGAATGATCAATGTTGATAAACAATGTTATTTTGTATCTCTCTATCTCCCATCTCAGCAATGTTTATAAACAATTCTACTTTGCATCTATTTCTTGTCTGAACAATGTTTATAAACAATGTTACTTTGTATCCCTCTATCTCCCATCTGATCGATGTTTATAAACATTGTTACTTTGTATCTCTCTATCTCCTGTCTGATCGATGTTTATAAACAATGTTACTTTGTATTTCTCTATCTCCCGTCTGATCGATGTTTATAAACAATGTTACTTTGTATTTCTCTATCTCCCATCTGATCGATGTTTATAAACAATGTTACTTTGTATTTCTCTATCTCCCGTCTGATCGATGTTTATAAACAATGTTACTTTGTATTTCTCTATCTCCCATCTGATCGATGTTTATAAACAATGTTACTTTGTATTTCTCTATCTCCCATCTGATCGATGTTTATAAACAATGTTACTTTGTATCTCTCTATCTCCCGTCTGATGTTTACAAACAGTGTTACTTTGTATTTCTCTATCTCCTGCCTGATTGATGTTTATAAACAATGTTACTTTGTATCTCTCTATCCCCCATCTGATTGATGTTTATAAACAATGTTACTTTGTATCTTTCTATCTCACATCTGATCAATTTTTATAAACAATGTTACTTTGTATCTCTCTATCGCCGGAATGATCAATGTTGATAAACAATGTTATTTTGTATCTCTCTATCTCCCATCTCAGCAATGTTTATAAACAATTCTACTTTGCATCTATTTCTTGTCTGAACAATGTTTATAAACAATGTTACTTTGTATCCCTCTATCTCCCATCTGATCGATGTTTATAAACATTGTTACTTTGTATCTCTCTATCTCCTGTCTGATCGATGTTTATAAACAATGTTACTTTGTATCTCTCTATCTCCTGTCTGATCGATGTTTATAAACATTGTTACTTTGTATCTCTCTATCTCCTGTCGGATCAATGTATAAAAGCAATGTTACTTTCTATTTATCTCCAGTTGGAACAATGTTTATAAACAAGTGCACCTTGTATTTCTCAATCTCAGGTCTGGACAGTGTTTACAAACAATGTTACTTTGTATATCTCTATTCTGAAAAAGTTTCCCTCTGTTTTTTTTTTTTTTTTTAATAGCAGTACCTGGAATATCTGATGTATTTACACAGCAACTCTTGACCGTAATTTTTAGAGTGGAATGGAGAGGAGAGGATCACTACACAGGGAGGTGAGTGGTATCGGGTGAGGGGCCCGGTGTACTACACATGCCCTGTGTGGTTTGTGTAGCATGCCCAATCTCCACAACTGGTTAAAGGCCCAGACAATGTATCAGTCACTCAGTACAGAATTGCTGCCTATACTTAAGCCCTCCCTCACTGTAGACAGATTTAATTGCTCACACATTGTACCAATAATTTTTCTCACTGAGCACCGAGGTGGAAGGTCACATCACAACATCGATAAACCAACAATCTTCTCCACAGACACTTCCAAACCACAAAAGAAAAATGAAACATAAAAAAGACGACCTTACGGATGAAAGTCTTTGAGAGTTTAGACCCGAGCGGTTGCATGTGTAAATTGTGCCCAGTGTTGGCGGCAGCGCCGCGGCGGTATAATTGTAAGCAACGATTGCATATGTCTGACCAACTGTGCCGAGACAAAGTAACGCTTTGCATTCTAATTGCAGAAGATCATTACATGTCCAGATATTAACACACGCTGTGCGGCAGATTAAAGCCTTAGGAGTCCGCAGAAAATTACGTTTGAAGAAACAACAGAACATTATCGTTTCACGAGGTTACCGGGAGGAGGGGAGGTGAGTTTGACCGTTCTGATTGCTGCTGTTTAGAAATTCTGGTTGCAGGAAGATTCTTGTCCTATTTAACTGTTTTGAGACTCTTAAGGTGGACATGCAAGGAGAAAAGGTTTGAGACGGTTCCTTATGAACCAGCCGAAACTCGAGTTGTGGGTGACCTTCTCAGCCTCCCATCCATCCAACATCCTTCCATCTGAAAATTGAAGATTTGGAAATTCCAGTCACAGGAAGATTCTTGTCCTATTTAACTGTTTTGAGACGCTTAAGGTGGCCATGCAAGGTGAAAAGGTTTGAGACAGTTCCTTATGAACCAGATGAAATTCAAGCTGTGGGTGACCTTCTCAAGCCCCCATCCATCCAACATCCTTTCATCTGAAAATTGAAGATTTGGAAATTCCGGTCACAGGAAGATTTTTGTCCTATTTAACTGTTTTGAGATGCTTAAAGTGGCCATGCAAGGAGACAAGGTTTGAGACGGTTCCCTATGAACCAGACGAAACTCGAGTTGTGGGTGACCTTCTCAGCCTCCCATCCATCCAACATCCTTCCATCTGAAAATTGAAATTCCAGTCACAGGAAGATTCTTGTCCTATTTAACTGTTTTGAGATGCTTAAAGTGGCCATGAAAGGAGAAAAGGGTTGAGACGGTTCCCTATGAACCAGCCGAAATTTGAGTTGTGGGTGACCTTCTCAGCCCCCCATCCATCCAACATCCTTCCATCTGAAAATTGAAGATTTGGAAATTCCGGTCACAGGAAGATTCTTGTCCTATTTAACTGTTTTGAGACTCTTAAGGTGGCCATGCAAGGAGAAAAGGTTTGAGACGGTTCCTTATGAACCAGCCAAAACTCGAGTTGTGGGTGACCTTCTCAGCCTCCCATCCATCCAACATCCTTCCATCTGAAAATTGGAAGGAAGATTCTTGTCCTATTTAACTGTTTTGAGACGCTTAAGGTGGCCATGCAAGGCCAAAAGGTTTGAGACGGTTTCCTATGAACCAGCCGAAATTCGAGTTGTGGGTGACCTTCTCAAGCCCCCATCCATCCAACATCCTTCCATCTGAAAATTGAAGATTTGGAAATTCCAGTCACAGGAAGATTCTTCTCCTATTTAACTGTTTTGAGACGCTTAAGGTGGCCATGCAAGGTGAAAAGGTTTGAGACGGCTCCTTATGAACCAACCGAAATTCGAGTTGTCGGTGACCTTCTCAAGCCCCCCTCCATCCAACATCCTTCCATCTGAAAATTGAAGATTTGAAAATTCCGGTCACAGGAAGATTCTTGTCCTATTTAACTGTTTTGAGACGCTTAAAGTGGCCATGCAAGGAGACAAGGTTTGAGACGGTTCCCTATGAACGAGCCGAAATTTGAGTTGTGGGTGACCTTCTCAGCCCCTCATCCATCCAACATCTTTCCATCTGAAAATTGAAGATTTGGAAATTCCGGTCACAGAAAGATTCTTGTCCTATTTAACTTTTTAGATAAGTTCCAACTGACACCATTGATCTTTGTTAGCAATCTGTATGGGGGTAATTCTTCCCAATGACCATAGCTGTAAGGAGCATCCTTCCTATTGACATCACAATAATGCATCATGAGCAGGGGCGGACTGACAAATTATGGGGCCCCCGGGCAATAGGGGATCATGGGGCCCCTGTGTCCTTGCCCAAACTCAAAAAAGCCTATGAAAAAGGTACCAGAGGCATCTCATGGGGCCCCCTACTGACCCTGGACCCTTGGGCAGTGCCCGAGTTACCAAATGGTCAGTCCGCCCCTGATCATGAGTTGCAGACATTGTAATTTTTAACAGGTGTTCCTTGAGATTGGAAACTTATTTCAAGGATTCCTCTGTGTTAAAAAGGGCACAGCACCAAAAAATGTGCCCCTTATCTATCCAATGTCTATGGTGACTCTATATTCAACAGCCAAAAATTGAACACCACTGTATAGACCAGGGTTTCTCAAACACGGTTCCATGGAACCCTAAGGTTCCTCCAGAGATTACTAGGGGTTCCTTGAGCAATGAGTACTTTCTGCCTCTCAGATAAGTTCCAACTGACACCATTGATCTTTGTTAGCAATCTGTAGGGGGGTAATTGTTCCCAATGACCATAACTGTAAGGAGCATCCTTCCTACTGACATCACAGTAATGTATCATGAGTTGCAGACATTATCATTTTTAACAAGGGTGCCTTGAGATTGGAAACTTATTTCAAGGTTTTCTCTGTGTTAAAAAGGGCACACCACCAAAAAATGGGCCCCTTATCTATCGAATGTCTATGGTGACTCTATATTCAACAGCCAAAAATCGAACACCACTGTATAGGCCAGGGTTTCTCAACCAGGGTTTCATGGAACCGTGAGGTTCCTATAGAGATTACTAGGGGTTTCTTGAGATTGGAAACTTATTTCAAGGGTTCCTCTGTGTTGAAAAGGTTGAGAGACGCTGGTATAGACTACAACAGATTATCATCTGTTTGTACCCAAACAATATGAAATGACAGTGTCTGCAATTTTCATGTCCCGGCTATACTGTGATATCACATACTGGCGATAAGGACAAAATCCTTTCTTGTAGTTGAGGTCCATTTGGTTCCAATCTATTTGTCTCTACGATTAAGCCCCGAAAATGGAGTTCTCTACGTGCGGAAAACAGGAGTTAAAGCCATCTTTCACCTATTTCCTTCAAAGTCATGCAACAGAGAGTTGGTGTCTGTGTGGCCGCCATTTTGTTGAAGTCCACTGGAGCCTAACAAGGCGATCCAGTCTGTCTTGCACCAACCTATTCACACGCTGATCTGACTGATACAGTTTTGATGGGTGTAACGGAACCGACCCAGGCCAGCTTGGGTACTTCTGTTAGAATACCGCTTCCCCGTCCGAACACTGACAACAGACACCACAGCCGACCACACAAGACTAGACGACACCAATCTTGAAGTAATCTAGAAGACTACTTTATATTAACACAGATACAAGATATATACACTCAGGGGGAAATCCTCCCTCCCTGTATAATGACACAGGGTGGGGCAATCTACATTTAGAAACAAGAGATACACAGGTATTCAAACTTCACACCAGCAGACAGTCCCATGAGGAGGGAGGGCTGCTGGAGACACCCCCCACTAAGCTAATACACATAAACTCATACATCCCATAATAATTTGCTCCCAAGCCAGACACACAATAGAACAATGGGATGCAGCCACATGGCATTAAGCAATCAACAGAACACCCCAATATTAGGACAGATCACCCTGTACCCCTAACAGGCACAGGGTGACTTACACATAAGAGGGATATGGGGAGCTGAGACAGGGGTCTCCCCACCTCTCCAAAGTGAGCTGTGTTCCATGGGCCCCCCACCCAAAGTGACTCCCGTCACAAAGGGCACTATTTTCACTGTTTTAGGCTACTTTATTCTTGCAACACTGTAGGAATTGGAGAGCCATGAAAATGAACTGGAGAAATCAAACATCAAATATTTCCATGACTTGCTGAACTCCGTTGCCTGAAATACCAAAATGAAAATAAAAACTGAAAGCAATGTGATATCTGTTTATTTGTGTGGATAATGCCCCCCAGCACCCCGTGATGTCCGTTCTATAGATTGCATCCTGCCCTCCACACACAGGTCATTATGTACGTGTGAATGGAGACACAGGGCAGATGGCGACACACTTATGTGCCAGACACGGCTGCCAAGTATTCCTCGAACTTGGGTCAGGATCCGCACAGACAGTTGTGTTCCATTACATATACTCTATTTATTTTGGCTCCTCTGTGTTAAGCCCCGTACACACGATGAGACGATTGGACGAACGATCGTTCGTTTTGGGGGTTTTTTTTGCATGTTACTTTCATATTGAAAGTGAAGAGGTTACTAAAGATAGGAAAATTTGGAAGTGATGTCAGGTATTTGTATTGCATTTGTAGATGAAAACTGTACTGACTAAGCAAAAATCGTATGAGAAACATTTCCGTGCTCGTCCCTTCAAATAATGGCGGACAAAAGATGTGTACTAATGACCAGATTATCGTATGATCGCTTCAAAAGTGGTATTTTTTTGCATGCTTTTCTGATCTTCCCACATGGAAGAAAAATATATTTGAAATATATTTTAAAAATATTCTTCCCAAATATATTGACATGTATTTGAAATGCTAAAATTTTGGCCGTATTCAATAGATTTCAAAATATATTTCAATAAATATACATATATATAAAATATTCTGAAAAATACATTTCAAATATACTGTTGTTTAACATGTAAAAAAAATGTATATATATATAGATTTATTTTAACATATTAAAAAAGTCATTTTAACATAGATTTTTACATATATTTGTAAATGCATTCCAAAAATGAAGATTAAATGTGTTTTTAAAGACATACAGTGTATTTGAAATGTATTTTTAAAAATATTTTTCATATATTTTGTAATAAAAACACATTTCAACATACAGTATGTATATATATATATATATATATATATATATGTGTGTGTGTGTATATGATGTGTATAAGTGTATATATATATATACAGTTTATATATATATATATATATATATATATATATATATATACAGTTGCAAGAAAAAGTATGTGAACCCCTTGGGATTACGTGGAGTTTTGCATGAATTGGGCATAAAATGTGCTCTGAATGTCATCTAAGTCACAACAATAGAAGAACACAGTCTGCTGAACATAATACTACACAAACATTAGATGTTGCCATCGTTTAATTGCACATAACATGTAAACATTCACAGTGCAGGGAGGAAAAAGTATGTGAGGCCCTAGCTTAATGACTTCTCCCAGAGCTAATTGGAGCCAAGAGTGAGCCAACCTTGACTCCAATCAGTGTGATGATATTGGATGTGTTGCTGACAGCTGTCCTGCCCTTAAAAAACACACACCTGTTTTGGGTTTGCTGGTTTCAAGAAACACTGTCTAAAGTGAACCATGCCTCGCAGAAAAGAGCTCTCAGAAGACCTACGATCAAGAATTGTTGACTTGCATGAAGCTGGAAAGGGTTACAAAAGTATCTGCAAAAGCCTTGATGTTCATGTGTCCACGGTAAGACAGACTTTCTACAAATGGAGAACGTTTAGCACTGTTGCTACTCTCCCTAGGCGTGGTCGTCCTGTAAAAATGACTGCAAGAGCACAGCGCAGAATGCTGCATGAGGTAAAGAAGAATCCCAGAGTGTCAGCTAAAGACCTACAGAAATCTCTGGCACATGCTAACATTTTTGTTGACACATCTACAATAAGGAAAACATTAAACAAGAATGGAGTACATGGGAGGACATCACGGAGGAAGCCATTGCTGTCCAAAAAGAATATTGCAGCACGTTTGAAGTTTGCAAAAGAGCACCTGGATGTTCCACAGCACTACTGGCAAAATATACTGTGGACAGATGAAACCAAGATTGAGTTGTTTGGGAAGAACACACAACACTATGTTTGGAGAAAAAAAGGCACAGCACACCAACATCAACACCTCATCCCCACTGTGAAACATGGCGGAGGGAGCATCATGGTTTGGGGCTGCTTTGCTGCCTCAGGGCTGGACGGATTGTTGTCATTGATGGGAAAATGAATTCCAGAGTTTATCAAGACATTTTGCAGGAAAACGTACGACCATCTGTCCGCCAACTGAAGCTCTGCAGAGGATGGGTGATGCAACAGGACAATGACCCAAAGCATACAAGTAATTCAACAAAACAATGGCTGCAACAGCACAGAATACGCCTTCTGGAGTGGACCAGTCAGAGTCCTGACCTCAACCCGATTGAAATGCTGTGGCATGACCTTAAGAGAGCGATTCACACCAGACATCCCAAGAATATTGCTACACTGAAACAGTTTTGTGAAGAGGAGTGGTCCAAAATGACTCCAGATCGTTGTGCAGGTCTGATCTGCAACTACAGGAAACGTTTGGTTGAGGTTATTGCTGCAAAAGGAGAGTCAACCAGTTATTAAGTCCAAAGGTTCACATACTTTTTCCTCCCTGCACTGTAAATGTTTACATGTTATGTGCAATTAAACCATGGCAACATTTAATGTTTGTGTAGTATTATGTTCAGCAGACTGTGTTCTTCTATTGTTGTGACTTAGATGACGTTCAGAGCACATTTTATACCCAATTCATGCAAAACTCCACGTAATCCCAAGGGGTTCACATACTTTTTCTTGCAACTGTATATATATATATATACATACATATACAGTCAGGTCCATAAATATTGGGACATGGACACAATTCTAACATTTTTGGCTCTATACACCACCACAATGGATTTGAAATGAAATGAACAAGATGTGCTTTTAACTGCAGGCTGTCAGCTTTAATTTGAGGGTATTTACATCCAAATCAGGTGAACGATGTAGGAATTACAACAGTTTGCATATGTGCTTCCCACTTGTTAAGGGACCAAAAGTAATGGGACAATTGGCTTCTCAGCTGTTCCATGGCCAGGTGTGTGTTATTCCCTCATTATTCCCAATTACAATGAGCCGATACAAGGTCCAGAGTTCATTTCAAGTGTGCTTTTTGCATTTGGAATCTGTTGCTGTCAACTCTCAAGATGAGATCCAAAGAGCTGTCACTATCAGTGAAGCCATCATTAGGCTGAAAAAACAAAACAAACCCATCAGAGAGATAGCAAAAACATTAGGCGTGGCCAAAACAACTGTTTGGAACATTCTTAAAAAGAAGGGAGGTGGTTAAAAATATTATTCCCAAATATATTGACATCTATTTCAAATACTACCATTTTGGCCGTATTCAATATATTTCAAAATATATTTCAATAAATATATATATATACTGTATGTTGAAATGCATTTTTATTACAAAATATATGAACAATATTTTAAAAAATACATTTTCAAATCTACTTTATGTCTGTAAAAATAAATTGAATCTACATCTGCATATTTTTACAAATATATGTAAAATGACTTTTTTGTATGTTAAAAAAAAATCTGAAGACTATATTTAAAAAATAAATATTTTAAAAAATATTTTTCGTATATTTTGTAATATATGTATTGAAATATATTTTGAAATATATTGAATACGGCCAAAATTGTAGCATTTCAAATATATATCAATATATTTGGGAAGAATAGTTTTAAAATATATTTTTCTTCCACGTGGGGGGTGGAGCATAATGGGCCCCTCCCACAACTCTGCTTTTTGAACAGGCTAAGTACAGTCTAAGTCCTCTTGTGGTGTAGCGTGGGGGGGCATGTGGTACGCTCGTCCTGGGCCAGGGATGGACTGACCATTTGGAGACTGCCCGAGGGCCCGGGGTCAGTAGGGGGCCCCATGAGATGCCCCTGGTACCTTTTTCATAGGCTTTTTTGAGTTTAGGCAAGGACACAGGGGCCCCATGATCTCCTATTGCCCGGTGGCCCCATGAGTTGTCAGTCCACCCCTGCCCCGAGCACAACATTTAGAGCGACGCACTTTTGGGTGTCCTCCAACAGATTCCCGGCAGTGCCAGTGCTGGAAGCCCCAATCCTCAGCTTGGCATATAGTGGCAGAGGTTGCCGGGCTCCCTGCGTGGAGCGATGTCTGGATGGAGCTCAGGTTGATTTTTAGTGTGTAGACCAGACTTCTCCCCCCTAACCTCCAGCACTTGACTGCAAAGACATCTGCTGCCAGAAGTGACACTGACAAGCCAAGGAGCCAGCAATCCACAGGTAAAGTTGGGGCTGTAGCAGGGAGAAGGCAGGCAGGATGGGAATAGGGTGGTCAGGAGGTGCGTGGTGTGCTTCACTGCTCCTAACACTGATATGGCAGGAACAGGCTGGTCTGTATGGCAGGGATCAATGGAAGCCATTGCTCCTAAGGGATGTCTGCAGGGAGCTCTCAGGAGATGCTATCTTAGTGCCTCCTGAGTGTTCCTTTACATCCTCCAGCATGCCCCCTTACATCCTTCTCCAGAGTGACCCCTTACATCCTCCTCCAGAGTTCCCACTAGCATCCTCCTCCATAGTGGCCCCTTACATCCTCCTCCATAGTGGCCCCTTACATCCTCCTCCAGAGTGCCCTCTTACATCCTTCTTCAGAGTTATCCCTTACATCCTCCTCCAGAGTGCCCACTAACATCCTCCTCCATAGAGGCCCCTTACATCCTCCTCCAGAGTGCCCCCTTACATCCTTCTTCAGAGTGATCCCTTATATCCTCCTCCATAGAGATCCCTTACATCCTCCTCCAGAGTGCCCTCTTACATCCTTCTTCAGAGTTATCCCTTACATCCTCCTCCAGAGTGCCCACTAACATCCTCCTCCATAGAGGCCCCTTACATCCTCCTCCAGAGTGCCCCCTTACATCCTTCTTCAGAGTGATCCCTTACATCCTCCTCCATAGAGATCCCTTACATGCTCCTCCAAAGTAACCCCTTACATCCTGCTCCAAAGTAACCCCTTACATCCTCCTCCATAGTGGCCCCTTACATCCTCCTCCAGAGTGCCCACTAACATCCTCCTCCATAGTGCCCCCTTACATCCTTCTTCAGAGTGATCCCTTACATCCTCCTCCAGAGTGCCCCCTTACATCCTTCTTCAGAGTGATCCCTTACATCCTCCTCCAGAGTGCCCCCTTACATCCTCCTCCATAGTGACCCCTTACATCCACCTCCATAGAGATCCCTTAAATCCTCCTTCAAAGTGCCCCCTTACTTCCTTCTCCAGAGTGCCCCTTTATATACTCCACCAGAGTGACCCCCCTACATCCTCCTCCCTAGTGACCCCTTACATCCTTCTCCAGAGTGCCCCCTTACATCCTCATCCAGAGTGCCCCCTTACATCCTCATCCAAAGTGCCCCCTTACATCCTCCTCCAGAGTGCCCACTTACATCCTCCTCCAGAGTGCCCACTTACATCCTCCTCCAGAGTGCCCCCTTACATCTGGAGGAACTAAAGGGGCACTCTAGAGGAGGATGTTAGCCCAGGTTCACACTAGTGCCCCCTTATATCCTCAAATTAATTCAAATGAATGGGCTGCTGTTCCCGCGTGAATGGGGGCCGCATGGCCTGCACTCCTGTGAACCGGGCCTTAAGAGGGCACTCTGTAGGTACTGTGTTAACACTCTTAGATCCTCCATAGTGCCCCCGTTCATCCTCCAAAGTGTCCCTTTAGGACTACAATGGGGTTACTCTGGAGGGAGTGCTAAACATCCACAGGTTGGGGGGCGCAAATTACTTGCCTTGCCCCGGGTGCTGACAACCCACGCTACGCCACTGAGTACAGCACAGTGATAACATCCCTGCTACTTTTACATGGTAATATCTGGGTTGTAAAGGCAGTTTCTGCATAAACTGGATTTATAATATGTGTTATTATTGAAGGAGTACATTTAAATGAAGATTTTTGTTTCTGGATTTCAGCTTTAAGTTGGAATCTCTGGTATATTTTCCACGTCTAGCGATGCAGAGAGATCTCATTCTCTGGTATAACAATGTCAGTACAAAGACGCACACGGTGTTTGCTTTCACATGCTAAATATATAGAATGAAATGCATTCGCTCCGCCATTCCCTCTGCACAGGGCCATATGCTCAGATTAACACATAATCAGTCAAAGTGGGGAAGAGTCGTGCCGGAGCCAACCAAGCAGACAGTTAAAGGGAAATGATTGCGTGTTTTCGGTCAGCACGCCTTTCATGTAATGACTGGAATGTTTTGCTGGAAGTTATTTTTGAGGCTGTAGCCATGTTTCCCGGGCTTGGCATCTGGGGACCGGAGACGGGATTGGTGTGCCAAGAATTTACATTCCGCGTCTAACCGAACCAAGATCAGATTCCACAAAGAAGGCACGCTATATTGTCAAATGTAAGGAGCCCCCCCTCCCAATCATGTGATTCAGGTGTTCCAATCCCCTCCATATCATGTGATTCAGGTGTTCCAATCCCCTCCCAATCATGTGATTCAGGTGTTCCAATCCCCTCCCAATCATGTGATTCAGGTGTTCCAATCCCCTCCAAATCATGTGATTCAGGTGTTCCAATCCCCTCCCAATCATGTGATTCAGGTGTTCCAATCCCCTCCCAATCATGTGATTCAGGTGTTCCAATCCCCTCCAAATCATGTGATTCAGGTGTTCCAATCCCCTCCAAATCATGTGATTCAGGTGTTCCAATCCCCTCCAAATCATGTGATTCAGGGGTTCCAATCCCCTCCCAATCATGTGATTCAGATGTTCCAATCCCCTCCCAATCATGTGATTCAGGTGTTCCAATCCCCTCCAAATCATGTGATTCAGGTGCTCCAATCCCCTCCCAATCATGTGATTCAGGTGTTCCAATCCCCTCCCAATCATGTGATTCAGGTGTTCCAATCTCTTCCCAATCATGTGATTCAGGTGCTCCAATCCCCTCCATATCATGTGATTCAGGTGTTCCAATCCCCTCCCAATCATGTGATTCAGGTGTTCCAATCCCCTCCATATCATGTGATTCAGGTGTTCCAATCCCCTCCCAATCATGTGATTCAGGTGTTCCAATCCCCTCCCAATCATGTGATTCAGGTGTTCCAATCCCCTCCAAATCATGTGATTCAGGTGTTCCAATCCCCTCCCAATCATGTGATTCAGGTGTTCCAATCCCCTCCCAATCATGTGATTCAGGTGTTCCAATCCCCTCCAAATCATGTGATTTAGGTGTTCCAATCCCCTCCAAATCATGTGATTCAGGGGTTCCAATCCCCTCCCAATCATGTGATTCAGATGTTCCAATCCCCTCCCAATCATGTGATTCAGGTGTTCCAATCCCCTCCAAATCATGTGATTCAGGTGCTCCAATCCCCTCCCAATCATGTGATTCAGGTGTTCCAATCCCCTCCCAATCATGTGATTCAGGTGTTCCAATCCCCTCCCAATCATGTGATTCAGGTGTTCCAATCCCCTCCATATCATGTGATTCAGGTGTTTCAATCCCCTCCATGGACACTCAATCTTGAATAAGTGGATAAGTCCATCCATGACATTTCCTGGCTACTAAATATTCCACGCTCAGCTGTTAGTGGGATTATAACAAAGTGGAAGCAACTGGGAACAACAGCCACTCAGCCACCAAGTGGTAGGCCACGTCACATGACAGGGCGGGATCAGCGCATGCTGAAGCGCACAGTGCGCAGAAGTCGCCAACTGTCTGCAGAGTCAATAGCTAAAGACCTCCAAACTTGGTGCGACCTTCAGATGAGCCCAACAACAGTGCTTAGAGAGCTTCATGGGATGGGTTTCCATGGCCGAGCAGCTGCATCCAAGCCTTCCATCACCAAGTGCAATGCAAAGCGTCGGATACCGTGGTGTAAAGCACGCCGGCACTGGACTCTAGAGCAGAGGAGACGCGTTCTCTGGAGTGACCAATCACGCTTCTCTGTCTGGCAATGTCTGGACGTGTCTGGGTTTGGCGGTTGCCAGGAGAACAGTCCTTGCCTGACTGCATTGTGCCAAGTGTACAGTTTGGTGGAGGGGGGATTATGGTGTGGGGTTGTTCCTCAAAGGTTGGGCTTTGCCCCCTAGTTCCAGTGAAGGGACGACATTTTGGACAATTTCATGCTCACAACTTTGTGGGAGGAGTTTGGAGATGGCCCCTTCCTGTTCCAACATGACTGCGCACCAGTGCACAAAGCAAGGTCCATAAAGACATGGAGGAGCCAGTTTGGGGTGGAGGAACTTGACTGGCCAGCACAGAAGCTGACCTGCTGCATTGTGAACACAGGACGTTGCTTGCTCAGGCACCATTTGGAGACCACTTTGCATTTTCTCTGATTAGATGACGTGAAGAGACGGGGCGGCGACATTACAGTCTCCACCCCATCCAATCAGGGAAAGCTTTGCATTCATTGAGAAAATGAAAAGTGTTCTCTGAATGGCATTCCTGCCGAGAGGCTGAACTCTTGTGTTTCATAATGCAGCAGGGTAGCCATTTGGCATGAGACCCAGAAGCTCATGGAGATCACTAGTAGCTGGATGTAGTATTGATGCCTACTACAGGTATGGTATATACACTCTCCTGACACTCTATTAGGTCCACCCGTTCAATTGCTCGGTAACACAAATTGCTTATCAGCCAATCACACGGCAGCAACTCAATGCATTTAGACATCTAGACGTGGTGAAGACAACTTGAACCAAGCATCAGAATGGGGAAGAAAGGGGATTTAAGTGACTTTGAAAATGGCATGGTTGTTGGTGCCAGACGAGCTGGTCTGAGCATTTCAAAAACCACTGATCTACTGGGACTTGCATGCGCAACCAGTGTCAGATATTCAATTAGTGTCCCTCCCAGCGAGGGTCTGTTAGCGCCAGATTGTCCACCACACTATCACAGTCCCACTATAAGCCACTGATCACCGCCATCACCAGTATAGCGTCTATAGCTGCGTAAATTCCAATATATATATATATATACAGTATATATACTGTACCATAGTTTATAGACGCTATAACTAAACACACTTATTGGGATTTTGTTTTTCCAAAGACATTTAGCAGAATACATTTTGGCCCAAATTTTTTAAGAAACTTGATTTTCTTAGATATATTTTATAACAGAAAGTTATATTGTGTTTTTTCTTTCAAAATGTTTAGATTTCTTTATATAATAAAAATGATAAAACTCATCTAATACCACCAAAAGAAAGCTCTATTTGTGTGAAAATAAATGATCTAAAGTTCATTTGGACACAGTGGTGTATGACCGCGCAATTACCAGTTAAAGTAGCACAGCGCTAAATAGCAAAAAATGGCCAGGTCTTGAAGGGGGTAAAACCTTCCGGAGGTCAAGTAGATGAAGAAAAAAAAAGCTGGAAACACTGTTTTTTGGAACACGCCCATTGGTAAGGTGCACCGGGGTGCCATTTTGACAGATCTTATTAGGATCATGGGTCCCTGGGCAAAGTAATGCACTGGGGCCCCTGCCAGCCTCCCCCAATTTATGCACCTACTCTCAGGAAGCAAAGTATGAATAAAATTAAACATATTTATTAGCACTTTCCATAAAATTGATTTCAAACAATCAAAGACCAATCAACACAAAGGGCCCAGTACGAGGAAGGAGAGGAGGGGAGGGAATGATAGGAGGGCACAGTACAGGGGGAGTCGGGAGGGCACAGTACAGGGGGAGTCGGGAGGGCACCGTACAGGGGGAGTCGGGAGGGCACAGTACAGGATGAGTCGGGAGGGCACCGTACAGGGGGAGTCGGGAGGGCACAGTACAGGGGGAGTCAGGAGGGCACAGTACAGGGGGGTCGGGAGGACACAGTACAGGGGGAGTCAGGAGGGCACAGTACAGGGGAATGCAGGAGGGCACAGTACAGGGGGGTCGGGAGGACACAGTACATGGGGGTCAGGAGGGCACAGTACAGGGGAATGCAGGAGGGCACAGTACAGGGGGGTAAGGAGGGCACAGTACAGGGGGAGTCGGGAGGGTACAGTACAGGGGGAGTCGGGAGGGCACAGTACAGGGGGAGTCAGGAGGGCACAGTACAGGGGGGTCGGGAGGACACAGTACAGGGGGAGTCGGGAGGGCACAGTACAGGGGGAGTCGGGAGGGCACAGTACAGGGGGAGTCGGGAGGGAACAGTACAGGGGGAGTCGGGAGGGAACAGTACAGGGGGAGTCGGGAGGGCACAGTACAGGGGGAGTCGGGAGGGAACAGTACAGGGGGAGTCGGGAGGGTACAGTACAGGGGAAGGCAGGAGGGCCCAGTACAGGGGAAGGCAGGAGGGCCCAGTACAGGGGAAGGCAGGAGGGCCCAGTACAGGGGGTGACAGGAGGGCACAGTACAGGGGGTGACAGGAGGGCACAGTACAGGGGGTGACAGGAGGGCACAGTACAGGGGGAGTCAGGAGGGCACAGTACAGGGGAGTCAGGAGGGCACAGTACAGGGGGAGTCAGGAGGGCACAGTACAGGGGGAGTCAGGAGGGCACAGTACAGGGGGAGTCAGGAGGGAACAGTACAGGGGGAGTCAGGAGGGGGCACAGTACAGGGGGAGTCAGGAGGGGGCACAGTACAGGGGGAGTCAGGAGGGGGCACAGTACAGGGGGAGTCAGGAGGGGGCACAGTACAGGGGGAGTCAGGAGGGGGCACAGTACAGGGGGAGTCAGGAGGGGGCACAGTACAGGGAAAGTTGGGAGGGCACAGTACAGGGAAAGTTGGGAGGGCACAGTACAGGGAAAGTTGGGAGGGCACAGTACAGGGAAAGTTGGGAGGGCACAGTACAGGGGAAGTTGGGAGGGCACAGTACAGGGGAAGTTGGGAGGGCACAGTATAGGGGGAGTCAGGAGGGGGCACAGTACAGGGGAAGTTGGGAGGGCACAGTACAGGGGGAGTTGGGAGGGCACAATACTGGGATCAGGAGGGCACAGTACAGGTTCTGGCACAATACCCAGGTCATCCCGGGACAGCTTAGTAAAAAATTGTGACTGTCCCGGCAAATCTGGGACAATTGGCAAGTACGCTATAATGCAAGATTATCATAGGCCCCCATGCCCCTGGGGCCCCTGGGCAGCGCCCATGCATTAAGACAGCCTAGTATTTTGACCATGAGCCATGAGTGGGAACGGGGGCCGAAATCTATGTAAAAAACACTCCCACGCCTGCAATGGAATAAGATAGCCGGGACCGCCGATCTCTCCATCTGCATATTTCTGTAATCAAGGCATTTATCCACCATAGTCACAGGGGATTTCACGGCTCATTTCCACCCGCATCCTGGAAGCCGTTTGCTCCTATTTCCAGAGCGATACAATTCGGCACAGAAGGAGAAATAAAGCTCCGGCATTATACAGGAGATTGCATATATACATTGAAAACAGCAGGCTCCCTCCCCGGCTACATCGGGTAGAAGCAATTAAATTTTCAGCGACAATCTTTACACGCCTGTTTTGTAAAGGTAGCGATCACCTCCTCGCTCTCAATGGCCGTATCCTCGTCCTGAGATGGGGAGAGTCTCCGCACAGCACCCGAGACAAATCACTCACCGGGAATTTTTCCTTTTTTTTTATTATATATACAATAATTACAATGTAAATGTAACAGGCGAGGTCTTCACAACGACTAAACGTTGGAGGAACATTTGACGCCAACTAGCTGGACATTCGCTAGAAGGGGTTACTGCGGTCTACATTTTAAACCGGGGGTTACCATGACCAATACATACAAAATGTATACTAGGGCAATGAAAAAAATGAAGGGTCAAACCAGGGGCGGACTGACAACTCATGGGGCCCCCCGGGCAATAGGGGATCATGGGGCCCCTGTGTCCTCGCCCACACTCAAGCCACATCCAAAAAAACCTATGAAAGATACTAGCGGCATCTCATGGGGCCCCCGGGCAATAGGGGATCGTGGGGCCCCTGTGTCCTCGCCCACACTCAAACCGCACCCAAAAAAACCTATGAAAGATACTAGGGGCATCTCATGGGGCCCCCCGGGCAATAGGGGATTGTGGGGCCCCTGTGTCCTCGCCCACACTCAAACCACACCCAAAAAAACCTATGAAAGATACTAGGGGCATCTCATGGGGCCCCCCGGGCAATAGGGGATCGTGGGGCCCCTGTGTCCTCGCCCACACTCAAACCACACCCAAAAAAACCTATGAAAGATACTAGGGGCATCTCATGGGGCCCCCCGGGCAATAGGGGATTGTGGGGCCCCTGTGTCCTCGCCCACACTCAAGCCACACCCAAAAAAAACTATGAAAGATACTAGGGGCATCTCATGGGGCCCCCCGGGCAATAGGGGATTGTGGGGCCCCTGTGTCCTCGCCCACACTCAAACCACACCCAAAAAAACCTATGAAAGATACTAGGGGCATCTCATGGGGCCTCCCGGGCAATAGGGGATCGTTGGGCCCCTGTGTCCTCGCCCACACTCAAACCACACCCAAAAAAAACCTATGAAAGATACTAGGGGCATCTCATGGGGCCCCCAGGCAATAGGGGATCATGGGGCCCCTGTGTCCTCGCCCACACTCAAACCACACCCCAAAAAAACCTATGAAAGATACTAGGGGCATCTCATGGGCCCCCCGGGCAATAGAGGATCGTGGGGCCCCTGTGTCCTCGCCCACACTCAAACCACACCCAAAAAAATCCTATGAAAGGTACTAGGGGCATCTCATGGGGCCCCCCGGGCAATAGGGGATTGTGGGGAACCTGTGTCCTCGCCCACACTCAAACCACACCCAAAAAAAACCTATGAAAGATACTAGGGGCATCTCATGGGGCCTCCCGGGCAATAGGGGATCGTTGGGCCCCTGTGTCCTCGCCCACACTCAAACCACACCCAAAAAAAACCTATGAAAGATACTAGGGGCATCTCATGGGGCCCCCGGGCAATAGGGGATCGTGGGGCCCCTGTGTCCTCGCCCACACTCAAACCACACCCAAAAAAATCCTATGAAAGGTACTAGGGGCATCTCATGGGGCCCCCTACTGACCCTGGGCCCCCAGGCAGTGCCCGAATGGTCAGTCCGCCCCTGGGTCAAACATTTAGGCCCCTGATTCTGCCTGCATTGCCAAAATCTCGCTACAAATGCGGCAACATGCATGACACACATTTGGGTGCTATTCATGGTTAGCCACTTGACCTGCAGAAGATTTACTCCAACCCCCTCCTGACCAGGCCATTTTTTTTTTTTTTTTTTGCGATATGACACCTCTCTATTTTAACTGACAATTGCGCGGTCATGCAAGGCTGTACATAAATAAAATGTATATCATTTTCCCCGCCCCATAAATAGAGCTTTCTTTCGGTGGTATTTGATCACCTCTTCGTTTTTTGCTTTTGATGTTATAAGTAAAAAAAGACCAACAATTTTGAAAAAAAAATATATATATTTTTTTTATTTTCTGCTATAAAAAAATTCTATTTTTTTTTTCTCGCAGGCTCTATATTTTTACATATATTTGTAAATGCAAACGTGCATAAAAAAAAAAAACTTGCCAGGCTCGGCCCCAAAATTTGACCCTTTGGCACAACAAGCTTACATAGGGCAATATAATTTATTGAAATATATTTTGAAATATATAGCATACGGCAAAAATTGTAGCGTTTCAAATATATTTTTCTTCCATGTGGGTATGACCATATTTCGTTCTCCCATGTTTCGCTAATAATTTGTGACATGTGACATGCCAAAGTGGAGGAGGAGCCTAAACATACAGTGTGTGTGTATATATATATATATATATATATATATATATATATATATATATATATATACACACATATATATATACACATATATACACATATATATATAAATATATATATATATATATATACACACTTTTTTTTTTTTTAAATATATTGAATACGGCCAAAATATGTTAATATATTTGAGAAGAATATTTTTAAAATATATTCAAAATATATTTTTCTTCCATGTGGGAAATCACACTAAAAATGACATCAATGCAAGCAACACACATTTGGGGGTCATTCATTCTTAACGGTACCCAAAATGTGGTGCAATTTTGCCACTATTTTTGAGGTTTTTGTTGCGTGGCAATCGCAGCAAAAAATAAAACTGTTTTGAGTGCCAATAAGAATGAATGGCCCCCAAATGAGCATTGA